>NC_092339.1:185447500-185760000 GCF_046630445.1 Rutidosis leptorrhynchoides
AAAGAAAAACTGCATATATTATACATTACAAACCATGATTCTTATTTTTGTTACAAGCTTTGGACAACATAAAAATGATTATCGTTTAGCGATAATCTTCGACTTACAAACTTTACATATAATGATAACAACACGGTTTCTAGCATATTTTACAACACAGATCCTCGGGTATGCAGTTTTATTTTTGACACAAATATGCGTACGCAAGATCCTGCTCAAATTCAAC
This sequence comes from Rutidosis leptorrhynchoides, assembly GCF_046630445.1. Classification (NCBI taxonomy): domain Eukaryota; kingdom Viridiplantae; phylum Streptophyta; class Magnoliopsida; order Asterales; family Asteraceae; genus Rutidosis; species Rutidosis leptorrhynchoides. The sequence continues at coordinate 185,447,727 of NC_092339.1, forward strand.
ATTATGCAGCGGAAGCTTTAGTAATCTCCTGAGAATAGACATGTTTTAAAAGGTCAACATAAAGTTGGTGAGATATAGGTTTAGTGCCGGCAGCAATATATATATATATAGACCACAAGATTTCGTATATAAACAGTTTAATAAAAATATTCTAAGTGGTTGAGCACTTGGTAACCATACTTAACATTTAATCACGTCGCATATTCCCTTTAATATGAAATCTTACTACACCGTACCAAGTGTAGTCACAAAACGAAGTACTGTGCAACCGTTGAATACTGGTCGTCCAGTCCGGTTGGGGTTGTCAGGCCCGATAGATCTATCAACAGGATTCGCGTTTACAATACCGCTGTAAATATTAGTTACCAAGCTACAGGGAAGTATGCCAGTGGTACAACTCAACGTAGAATATATTTTTCAGTTACTTGTGTCCATAACGTAAAACATAAAATACATGTATTCTCATCCCGAAATATTTAGAGTTTAAAAGTGGGACTATATACTCACGTTCGTCTTGAAGATATATATATTTTTGACTTGGTCTTCCGGTTGATATCACGAACCTATCCATATATAATATATCAATACCTTTTCTTTTTAAACAAATGTCTCATATATATACTTGTTATACTTTTAATACTTTGAATAATTCCTTAGTCCGTAGTTAGCATTTCGTTGTTAGTAATTCAATTTTAATGGTTCATTTGTAGATGTTTAATATACCCGCAATGAAATAAATAAAACCCCCAACGAAATAAATAAAACCCCATCGTATATGTATTGGTCGAGATTAATCTTGACCCACGGTACCGGTGTTGTCAAATGACGTGTTGCGTACATAAAGTACCGGTGTTGTCAAATGACGTGTTGCGTACAAACATGGGATCTTATGATTAATCTTCTCGTATTGTTTATGGGTGATCCTGAACCATATAAAATTGAATTATAAGTACATATATATAAAATATCATGTTATCTTAGAAAGATGTGATTTTATTTAATTTTTCCCAATTAATCCCGAAGTTAAACAAGTCTTGGATAACCAATTTTGTTTCGGTCATAGTTTCTTCGTTACAAATCCGTTTTCGTTGATTCAACTTGCCATCTCCTTGGATCGAGTTCCTCTTTAAGACTATGAACTGAAAATACCTTGGTTTGTATTCAAAATCACACGGCATAGGTGAAACTTTAGTGAAACTTATGAAGTTAAACATTTTCCTTTATGTAAACAACCTTAAATGATTATTTTTCTAAAAATACTTATACTTTGAATTAAATCATGAAATTTTTATGTGTTATCATATTCATATTAAAAATCATTTTTCCAGAAGATAAACTTCCAATTCCAAGTTTAAGATGGTTTTTAATTATCCAACCCAAAACAGTCCCCGGTTGCACTCCGACGTCGTAAAAACAGTTTTTAAGGTGTTCTTTGAAAAACCAAGTTATACCTTGTTAAATTAGCATGTAATTAAGTTATATTACAGGTCTTGAAGTATTTTAAAAGTTAAGTTAGAAGGATCTATTTAGTTTGCAAACAAGTTTGAAAACTTTCAAACTATGTTCTTGTTGTTAAAATTTTATACCACAAAATAAGATAGCTATATATATATGAATCGAATAAGGTTATGAACATAGTTACTACCTCAAGTTCCTTGGACAAGGTTGCTGTAAAATAGGAGTAAGAACCTAGAACTAAAAGGGTGATGGAATTGGATGAAAGATTGGAAGTAAGTTTGTGTTCTTGGAAGGATTCTTGAAGTGTTTTTGTAAGGGTTTTCTTATGGTGATTAAGTGATGTTTTTGAAGCTAAATGATGGGGAAAATGCTTGGAGATGATCAAGTATGAAGTTAAGAGTATTTTGAGAGAGAAATGGGAGTGTAAGTATGAGAAAATGGGGTGAAGAAATGGTGTGCATGCATAAAAACGTTTTTAGGTTATAAAGGAAAAAAAAGATACCTAACTTTGTTTTCTTGCTAAATAATTCATGCTACTTGACAAATGGTTGGTTCCACATGTTTCTTAATCATTTAAGGCTGCTAAGGAGCAGATTTTTATTGGTATATACCAATAGTAAATACATCTAGAAGCTGCGTATGATACGGGTACATATACCCTAGATATACGTGTAGAAATCTTTGAGAAAACGGAACGAGGATTCAAATATAGCTATCTTTTGTAAATATACTTATATTGTTTTATGTATGTAAGCCCTTTAAAAGTGATAAAATACATATCTATACGATGCATGTATAAGTATTATAGGTTATAAGTATTTATGTCGAAGAACGTTACGTATAGTTATCGTTTTGAAAACTTAAGTTAGTAGTTTCAAAATATACTTATAACTCATTGTTATTAGTACCCAATGAGATGTTAAACATCCTTAGATCATGTTAAATATATATAAATACATATATATACATAAACGTATAATTATCGTATGTTATATAGTTCGTGATATCATCGGTCAAATTGAACGGTCAAACGTTGTGTAAAACTCTTTTCGAAGACATAAGTCTCAACAATTTGGATTGCTTGTCATGTTGGTAAGGTTTAATTTATGTAAATATTAATCTTATAAATATAGAATGATCGAAAAAGTGCGGGTCATTACAAAGTGTAAAATCAAATATATACTTGATTTATTATGAATTGGAATTTGTTGAACTGTGACAGAGATTGTAGTTAACGCTGGTTAAGTTGCGGCCGAAGGACGTACATTATTGCATATTTGTAATATGAATTAACCGAGTAGTTAAGATTCATACACAATAGCTTAGCACGGAAAGATTTATTTCAATATATATATATATATATATATATATATATATATATATATATATATATATATATATATATATATATATATATATATATATATATATATATATATATATATATATATATAATATACATATAATTTCTTCAGAGGGAATGAGTTAATTCTTCATAACTCGTTGATACAATATACACGTTATTGATTCGTAATGATGTCCACAGTGATTCTTGAACTGACTGAGTTTGTGATGTTATCGGTGTTGTTGATTCGGATGTTGACTGTACTGACAATGCTGGTAACGCTGACGGTACTGTTGATGTTGTTGGTAAAGCAAGTTTAGCTTGTTAATCACACACCATTTTTGTCAGGGTTTCTAATCTTCCTTCTATCATTTTGGTTCGCTTAACTGATTTATGGTTAGGGTTAGATTAGATAATCTCTAAGACTTTAGAGATTACATAATCACCGCGAAATGTTTCTCCAAAAAAAGTTATGAATTAATACTTCATCAGTTATTGTTGTTGGTACTCCTTGGTATCTATGGTGCGTATGACGTTGATGCTCGTGGGACAGATTGTGAAGTTGAGGTTTACGACGCGGTTGTGCTTGGAGGTGGTAATGGTACTATTAGCGTTGATGATGGTGGTACTGGTTATGTTGCTGATGCTGCTGCTGGTGTTTGTAATCTCTGCACCATATTCTCCAAAGCCACTACCCGAGCGCGAAGCTCGTTGACTTCTTCTATTACACCGGGGTGATTGTCGGTTCGGACGAGCGGATAAATAAAATCTAAAATTTGATGTAATATATAATCGTGACGAGATACTCTAGAAATGAGCGAGAAAATGGTGTTTCGGACAGGTTCGCCGGTAAGTGCTTCAGGTTCTTCGTCAAGAGGGCAATGTGGTGGATGGAAGGGATCACCTTCTTCTTGTCTCCAATGATTGAGGAGGCAACGAACCCATCCCCAATTCATCCAGAATAGGTGATGACTGATTGGTTGATCTATTCCGGTCACACTGCTTTCGGAGCTTGAATGGGATTCCATTTCGGAATCTGAGTGACTTGAACTGATGACGAATTCCATTTCGTACGATTGGATAAAGGATTTTTTTTTTCGATATGAAATGATTTTGGCTAACGGATGGTATTCTAATTACATAGAATATATATATATATATATATATATATATATATATATATATATATATATATATAATATATATATATATATATATATATATATATAAAGATTTCGTAGATTACGAAGGACTTTGCGGAATATGTCAGGCAAAGTTTAAAGTAACAGATACGATAAGATATGATTTAGCAGATATGCTAAGATATGAATTTTTGTCTATACACTATTCATGCAATCAATGCAGCAAGACGTGTCTTAGACTAAAAATGATAAGCAGGTAATTTCCTGAGGATGATAAGTAGTTAATTTTCGACACAAAATGATAAGCAAAACTTTTGACATGCAGACACGGTCGAAGTCCAGACTCACTAATGCATCCTATCGACTTATCAGTTAGACACACTAATGCAGACCTGGTTCGCTAAGACCACCGCTCTGATACCAACTGAAAGGACCCGTTCATATACATTATAAACGATTCACAATAGTTGATTACATTGCGAGGTATTTGACCTCTATATGATACATTTTACAAACATTGCATTCGTTTTTAAAAGACAAACTTTCTTTACATCGAAAATTGACAGGCATGCATACCATTTCATAATATCCACTATCCAGCTATAAATTGATTTAATAATAATCTTTGATGAACTCAATGACTCGAATGCAACGTTCTTCGAAATATGCTATGAAAGACTCCAAGTAATATCTTTAAAATGAGCAAATGCACAGCGGATGATTTCTTTAACACCTGAGAATAAACATGCTTTAAAGTGTCAACCAAAAGGTTGGTGAGTTCATTAGTTTATCATAATCATTTATTTTCATCATTTTAATAGACCACAAGAGTTTCATTTCCAGTTCTCATAAATATGCGTCCCATGCATAGAGACAAAAATAATCATTCATATGGTGAACACCTGGTAACCGACATTAACTAGATACATATAAGAATATCCCCTATCATTCCGGGATCCTCCTTCGGACATGATATAAATTTCGAAGTACTAAAGCATCCGGTACTTTGGATGGGGTTTGTTAGGCCCAATAGATCTATCTTTAGGATTCGCGTCAATTAGGGTGTCTGTTCCCTAATTCTTAGATTACCAGACTTTAATAAAAAGGGGCATATTCGATTTCGATAATTCAACCATAGAATGTAGTTTCAATTACTTGTGTCTATTTCGTCAAACATTTATAAAAGCGCATGTATTCTCAGTCCCAAAAATATAAAGGGTAAAAAGGCAAATGAAACTCACCATACTGTATTTCGTAGTAAAAATACATATAACGTCATTGAACAAGTGCAAGGTTGGCCTCGGATTCACGAACGTATCAATATTGAGATTCAATATTGCAGGAAAGGTACGTAGACGCAACGGAAATGATAAACACTATATTGACCTCACGAGCATACCCATGAACCATACTCAATCACCTCCATAGCTATAACCCATAATTTCCTAAATCCTATCCTACTCGAAAAACAATTTCAAAATCACTCGGACAGCACTCCGTCGTAATATTTTATGTATACTAATAATATCTTGAAATAATACGGAGTAAATATATATATGTAAATCGATTGAGAGAGTTTAGAGAAAAATATTTTCAAGTTTCTATGAAATAATGAAACCTATTGAATTCTATTTATAATAGATTTTTGAATTATTAAAGTGAATTATTAAAGTATGAATTATTAAAGTAAATTATTAAAGTATGAATTATTAAAGTGAATTATTAAAGTATGAATTATTAAAGTGAATTATTAAAGTATGAATTATTAAAGTTAAAGTAAAGTAAAGGTAAAGTTTAAGTATAGTAAAAGTATAAAACTATGTACGTATAATACGCGTATAAATATATATAATATTAATTTAAATCGTTATACATATTTAATAAAATAAAATATAAATATCGTTATCTTTATCATACTAGTTAAGTAATGAGTTGTCAAAAGTGGTTCTAGATATTTATAAAAGTTATATACGTTTTAATAATAAAGTTCTTTTTAAACTGAAAACGTTTTTGTACGTTTGAAACTAAATAGATCAATCGAGTCTTTATGAGATTCAATCTTCCACTATCCTTTGTCTAGTTCTCAATGATTGACAATTTGTTCTTATTTATAAATCACTTTACCATTTTCCGAATATTGTTAAAATGGAAGGATTTTTCAAATCAACGTGGGCCTTTCAACAGAGACTTGTAATCATAATTCAATATATCTGATAATTCAATCATTTGATCTTATCTTCTAATTCCATTGATAAACATTTTGAAACGGATACAATCATATAAAGTATTTAATCTAATATTTTGTTTACGTTTCAAGTTATAATATATATACACATATACATATATAATCATATTCGTTTAATGGTTCGTGAATTGTTGGAACTTGATCGAGGTTGAATGAATGTATGAACATAGTTTAAAATTCTTGCAATTTAACTTAACAAATATTGCTTATCGTGTCGGAAACATATAAAGATTAAAGTTTAAATTTGGTTGGAAATTTCCGGGTTGTCACATGTGTAACAACAAATAAGCTAGCACGTGTCCCATTTAAGAGGGTTAGATGATCAAAATGTCCCCGTTACTGTTTACTGGTGCCGGCTGTGATACTTATTGTAGAAATATAATTATCAAAAACTAATTTTTTTTTTTTGGCAAAAAAACAGATTATATTATATAAATAAAGAAAGAGATCTGAAGATCTGGGGCGTTACATGATTGAGAATTACATGAGCGTCCAACAGAAACGCAATTGAATAACCAAGCAAAACATTGAAACTATGAAACTAGCACGACAAAACAGTCTCTCAACGACTAAGAAACCAAATGAAAAGCTGCTTGATGTTGAATTGTTGTAGTAACCACCACCAAGACCTCCAAACCTTAAAAAATCTCACCTGAACTGAAGCTTGCAAGCGCGAACTTCCCTCACAGTCAACCGCAACCTCCCAAAACCATCATAAACCAAACCCAAATCCGCACGCCGGGAAACCCAAGAACATCAACCTCGAGACCGCAACCAGACAACCAGAAAGACCCCCGTATACCAGCAGATCCAAGAAATCCAAACGAACCACTTAGACTCCCTAGCTTGAAGCGACCTAATCCTCGGACAATCAGGAAACAACCGGAAGAAACAATCCAGAAACCAAGTTTATTGGCGCTTAGAGTCTCAAACTTCTCTCACAGTCAAACGAGACCGCTAAGGCGGCAACAACACCGGAACGGTCCGACCCGAACCCGGTGACGAAGAAGATGGACGAACGAACCCAAATCAGAGAACGATAATCAAAACAGGCAGCAACAGCACCGTCCCATAACCACCTTAACCAAAACCAGCCCACAAACCACTATCCGGTCAAAGCAACGAGACAGAACCAAGCTAACAACAAGGGGGGAGGATAACATAGAAAAATTCGCCATTTTGTAAAAAAGGTTAGGAAACAAAAAAGAACCACTCAGGCACCTCAGATCCGTAACAAGAAGAACGAAGATCAACACAAAAACCTGACCATCACCCAGAGAACGGTCACAGAACACTAAGGTGTTCGCCGCCTGTAACCACCAGTGGATGGTGGCCGAAAAATCTCCGGGAAGCAAAAAGTACGACGGAACAAGATCTTACCGGGAAAAAACGCAGGAAGAAGAATCCAAGGACTACTCACTGCCGGAGACCAGAATGAAGGTGGAAGAGCCTCCATTCGCCGCCTGGACTACAATCACCAAGAAATCGGAAGGAAACCAAACCCAAGAACCCAACCGGCAAGAAAGAAGAGCCAAAGTGAGGGGAAGGGAAGAAAAGCGAGAAAAAAGAGCCAACCAGGCCACCGGCGAGGTGCTGGAGCCTGGTGGCGACGTCTGAAAAATTAGGGTTTTACCAAAGTACACTGGGAGGAGGAAGGAATCGAGGAGAGAGAAAAAAAGATATCTGGTTTAATTAATGATACACCCCGTGCAAGTTTTCAATGGGATGAGTAAGATAAATATCAAAAACTAAATGGTTGAAGAATCTAATTAAAATTGAAGGCATAATGGAATCTAATTAAACTAAATGGGATTTGTACATGCCATCTCATCAATTCCCGCCGTTGATATTCACCAAAAGACATATATGAATTAATTAATATTAATACACACACTAATTATCGTAAAAACACTTAAATCCCATTCGCTACAACACCACCTCCTACTCTTACACTGTTTACATCTCATTAGGACCACACACACAAATCTTCTTCTCAAACCTTCCTCGTCTTACTCTCTTCAATAACAACTACCACCAACTCCTTTTTACCTGCGATTACGCCGTATTAACTCCGTTTCAAGCAACGCCATCACCACCATCGAATCCGCGACGATTTTTCGAGCAACATGCTACAAGTTTCATTCGATAAAATCGCAAACCTAGCGGCGGATTACGTCATATTCCGGCCGTCTTAAGCAACAACATCACCACCGTTGATTTCTAGGTCACAATTTTGTTGTGATTAAAGAGGTCAGGGTTTATATTTTTCTAAAATGTATGTCTAACTGGCTGATTGTTTTAATTGTTGTGATTAAAGAGGTTAGGGTTTATATTTTTGTTAAGGTGTTTGTTTTGATGTTTTTTAATAGAAACCATACTTTGAGTTGCTGCTATCAACTATAGTTATGAATGTACAGTAAAGTTATAAACTTGATCACCAAATCTATGCTAAGAAAAGGTAAGAGCTTTAGTTGTTTATGTGTTTGTTTCAATTTTTTTTTTGTAGAAATAGAAACTATATATATATATATATATATATATATATATATATATATATATATATATATATATATATATATATATATATATATATATATATAGTGGTAGGATCAAGACGGAAGTAACCATTCGGGGGGAAGCGGGGGAAGCAAAAACTTTTTTTTTTTTTTAGTTTTTTGAAAAAACTTTGTTCACGAACATTATAGATGAGATGAAAATAAGAACATTTAGTAGGGACACTTTGTGATAAATGTTTTTATTTTGGCGGGAAAACGCTCGAAGAAGTAATATATAACAATTATCGTGTTTTTCGAGCGTATTTTGAGGTTTTAGCTATTGGGGTTTAGATATTAGGGTTTAGATATTAGGGTTTATAGGGTTTAGATATTAGGGTTTAGAAATTTAGGGTTTAGGGTTTAGATTTAGGGTTTAGATTTAGGATTTAGATTGAGTTTTTAACACGAACGGTTTAGAGTTTAGGGTTTGGTGTTTTGGGTTTATGGAATAAACCCAAAACACCAAACCCTAAACCCTAAACTCTAAATCGGGCTAAATTTTGCTTCACAAAACATGAAAAAAAAACGTTCATATTCTTCACGAACAATACTATCTTGAATGTTATTTTTGTCGATCGTTTTCCCGCATAAATAATAACATTCATCACGAAGTGTCTCTTCTAAATGTTCATATTTTCGTGTGATCTTGATGCCGGAAAAAAAAACGAAAAAAAAAAAATTTTTTTGCTTCCCCCGATTGGTTACTTCCCCATTGATCCTGCCCCTATATATATATATATATATATATATATATATATATATATATATATATATATATGGGTAGGATCAAGAGGGAAGTAACCAATCGGGGGAAGGGGGGAAGCTAATTTTTTTTTTTCGTTTTTTGAAAAAACTTTGTTCACGAACATTATAGATGAGATGAAAATATGAACATTTAGTAGAGACAACAACAACAACAATACCCAATTCTACTAAAGTGGAGTATGAGGGAGGTTAGATGTAGACAGTCTTTCCTCTACTCTAGAGTAAAAGGGAAGTCATTCCTCCCCCACGGATACCTATCGGTCTGCGGGTAAAAGAAGTCGTCCCTCCCTATACTATAGGGCAGAGAGGCTGCTTCCCAAGGACCTCCGGCCAGCAGAACCATGAAATCCGTTAAGTGAAGTAACTAAATGCAAGTAAAGTAAAGTAGATAAAAGGAACCTTACCGTGGAAAATGTAAAGGTAAATATGGCATGTAACAAAGTAAAGTAAAAGAACATATAAGTGAAAAAAGTAAATGTCAAGTATGCAAGTATAACAAGCAATGTAAGTATAAAATGTGTATGCAAGTATAACATATTTAGTAGAGACTTTGTGATAAATGTTTTTATTTTGGCGGGAAAACGCTCGAAGAAGTAATATATAACAATTATCGTGTTTTTCGAGCGTATTTTGAGGTTTTAGCTATTGTGGTTTAGATATTAGGGTTTATAGGGTTTAGATATTAGGGTTTAGAAATTTAGGGTTTATGGTTTAGATTTAGGGTTTAGATTTAGGATTTAGATCGAGTTTTTAACACGAACGGTTTAGAGTTTAGGGTTTAGGGTTTGGTGTTTTAGGTTTATGGAATAAACCCAAAACACCAAACCCTAAACCCTAAACTCTAAATCGGGCTAAATTTTACTTCACAAAACATGAAAAAAAACCGTTCATATTCTTCACGAACAATATTATCTTAAATGTTATTTTTGTCGATCGTTTTCCCGCATAAATAATAACATTCATCACGAAGTGTCTCTTCTAAATGTTCATATTTTTGTGTGATATATTTTCGTGTGATCTTGATGCCGGAAAAAAAAAAATTTCAAAAAAAACGAATTTTTTTTTTTCTTCCCCCCGATTGGTTACTTCCACATTGATCCTGCCCCTATATATATATATATATATATATATATATATATATATATATATACATATATATTTTAATTTCTATTTATGAATTTATGAATGATTGTGTATTAAAGTTATAAGCTTGACCACTATATATGTTAAGCCAAGGTAAGAGCTTTAATTGTTAACGTGTTTGTTTTGATGGTTGTAATTTGTGTATTCACTAGCAGCTTATATTATGTACGTATAATAAATAGGTAAGAGCCTTTTGTTAATGTGTTTTGTTCGACATGTACAATGGAAACTGTATTTTGTGTATGTGCTACTAGTTTATATTTATGAATGTATATAATAAAGTTATAAGATTGACCATTGTGTATGCTATGATTTAAGGTTGAATCGTAGTCTAAGAATCTACATAAGCTAAACCAAATAATAATATAAAGCTTATTGATTGATTGATTGAATGCTTCAGATACTTTTCATGAGGTGAAGAGCAAACGAGAAAAGAAAAAAGAGGTGCGTTGTCATTGGTGATACATGAAACTCGTACTTGCTGTACTACATATTACAGTATTTCTAATCTTATTTATACGTTGTTAATGTAAATTAGTGCGATTAGTTATTTTTTGCTTTGTTTGTATTCAGCTGAAGGATACAACAGATATTAGACCTCGTGGTAGTAGTTCAAATCGTGGGGCTAGAAGTGGTCCAGATCGATACGCTGGACGTAGTGGGTCAACCCATTTTGGCTCTTCTGGTATAAAAGTGCATAAACCTTTTAAAAAATGTTATTTAGTTTATGTTCTGTAATAGAAACGTTGCATATTAGTGTTGAGACGTGTTCTTGGTTGTTGAAATTTATAGAGTCTGGTGGATCGTATGTTAAGCCTGCGTACAAAAGGGATAACAGGCCAAGTTCATATGCAGCCTCGACAACACCAGCATCGAGAGTTGCACCACCTAATTCAAGGTACGGTTAAAATAAAGGTTAACAATTGTAAGATCCTACGATCATAACAACGAAATGTTAGAGGATCGTAGTCGATATAGGATCATAATTGGGATCGTAAGAATGTAGGTACTATCACACAATGATTCGATCCTACTATTTATTGTTCACACAGCCTCGACAACACCAGCATCGAGAGTTGCACCACCTAATTCAAGGTACGGTTAAAATAAAGGTTAACAATTGTAAGATCCTACGATCATAACAACGAAATGTTAGGATCGTAGTCGATATAGGATCATAATTGGGATCGTAAGAATGTAGGTACTATCACACAATGATTCGATCCTACTATTTATTGTTCTATACTTTTTAGTTTTGTTTACTAATTGGGCTTAACGTTAATTTAATTTCAAAGTCTAGGAGGTTACAAGTTAAATCTGTTTAAGGCTTATGACATAAGACGGTAAGGGACAATGAATGACTTATTTTTTTGATAATCCCACTAAATGTTTAGATTATGATATGACATGTATGTTTTTATTTTCTTTGAAATACCAAACCTTAAACCTATAATGAAATTTGCACTTTTTAATTTGTGTTTCTTTATAGTTTTAATGTTGATTGATTCCTTTTATGTGACGATACCGGAATTCCTCCTTTCAAGTTTATTACCTATTTTATTGTGAACTTAAATTAACCAAATTTTTTGGTGAATTGGTTGCAGGTGATCTTCTATATGTGAAAGCTTTACAGTTTAGAAATCGAAATGGCAGGTAGTTGCTGCAATGTTAACTTTATTTTACATCTTAATGAAATTAGAATTATATTACATCTGTCAGTTATAATTGAAATTAGAAACAACTATTGGACTAATAGTTTGTAAGGTTGTTTACTAAATCATTTGGTTTATCATTTGGCTAACAGTGGAGGAATGAATGACTGGGAACACGTTATGGTCTCAATCCTGCTCGAAAAAATCTACTGGCATGATTACTCTGGATTATGAGTCATCAATAGGTGGTATGATCTATTTATGTATGCATTTACATTTCTTTGTACTAAAGTTTCGTAGGACTAATTAATTGGGCTTCCATGAGTAGTAGAATGCCTTGAAGATCGTGTTTTGAAGACATTTTGAACATGTGTGGTTGCTGCAACGAGTGATGATAGACTATCCGACAATAATGATACAAAGGTTGGAGAAAGTGGAGAGGATCTAGGTATTTTAAAGGGATATAGATGTATATGGTCAACGCTGGGTGGTCATAATAGTCATGGTTTTTTAGAATGGAAAGAAGAGGTATTATTTTCAATGTGTTCATCCATTAGCAATTGAGAAATTATTAATTTCCCACACAAAGGGTTACAAGTTTGTTTTATAATTGAAGCAGCTCTTCGAACTTTGTAGATGTTGGCTTCAAATGTTGAAAGATTTGCAAAAATAAGTGAATGATATGAAGAATAAAGAAAATGAAGGAAAAGCTCAAAGAAGACATAGAACTGCAATCAGGTCAATACACGGCTATGTAGCAAAAAAATCTTTCATCTGAAAGACGTAATTTCCGATATAATTACAGGTGAGTCGACTTTCATACTATTTTTTTTTATATTTACACATATAGTTAAAAGACAGCCAAAAAGCATCCTTTTGTTGATTTTTGATGTCAATTATTTGAAAAAAATTGAATGCAAACTTATTGACCTGGTGGGAGGGGTTTTGCAATTGATGGTGATATTCATTGTGATAAATCTGATCATATTAGCTTTAAATACGGTTTTTTTTAGAGTTTAATAAGGTAACCTTTTATACATATATATTTATATTGATATCAAAGCTTATTAAACATCTATGTTAATTCAACATTCATGTTCTGATATTTTTGTAGCTTGAGTTGAAGTAATGAGGTAAAGTTTAAGCCTTTTATACTTTGAGTTAATGAGCTGAAAGCACGTAGGAAGTAAAGTTTGATTTTAATTTAATGGAATTAGAGAATTCTCGGGTAGTTAAATTCTTAACAACATGATTCGAGCTATTTTTTTTTTTTTTTTTTTTAAATATCAAGGTGTTATAGTTCTTTATGGGTATCACTGTGTTTACCAAGATATTTAATAGTGTTAATTTTGATGTTATTATTTCACTTATTGAATCAAATTATGCATTGCCTAAATTTAAAAGTTGATGTTACAACTTATTTGATAGTAATGATAATGTGTGTTACCGTGTCCATGAAATTGATTAAGTCTCCGTTTTATGAAGATGTGCATCCAGTTGAGGGGATAGGTTTAGGAAGAAAAGTATTCGAACGGGTTCATGAAACGTACGATAGTGAGTTACTTTTGATATGTTACTCCATATATTGAAAAACAACATATCCATCATGTACATTTGACCTATTAGCATTTAGCATATATGTGATACCACTTGATTTATATTCTGGGTGTAACTTGTTACATTAGTAACAAAACCCAACATCATAGATTCAATGCTAATAGATACCCACTATCTAGACTCCCTCAACAAAACTCAACGTTATGGATTCAATACTAATAGGTAGTTTTATCAACCTGTAGCGTCTACTATTTACTTAAACATTACATAATATAAGCATCTACCTAATTTACTTTCAATATTTATAATCTGCAGATTACATTGGATGTATACAGAACGTTGGAAACATCAGGATCTCTGGAACAACAGACAACTTAGTGTCAGGAATTAAGGCTCCAAATTTGTAACAATATACATTAGAGCAACTAATTTGGGCCCCTTTTAACCGTTAGGTCATTTGGTGTAAAATTTGGTAATGGTCGATTTTGACACGCCTTCTTCGCACACAAACGCTTACACATATCCGCCGCGAAGCGCGGACCATAACACTAGTTTGAAATAAAAGTGGTAGCATTTACCAGGCTGCACACGACCTGATCTTTTTCACCTATATAACAATGGAGGAAGTGTCGATGAAAAATAAAGTTGTAAAGTGAACATTAAATAGAAATGAGTCAAAATAGGCAGGTTGGGTATCGGTTTCAAATGGGTTGTTTTCCATACATTTCAAACAGTGGCGGATCTTGAACAAGATCTATGGGAGGACCAAAAATTTTTGAACATAAAAAATATAGTCTTACAAAAATCGTTAGATATTGATGAATTATTACTTGAAAATTAAAGTTTATTGAACATAATATAAGTATGTACATTTTAACTCTTGTTATTTAGTCACTCAACTTAAGTTTAAATATTAAATAGTCAAAACAAAAATAGCGCATATCTTTAGGAAAAAAAAAGTAGCGCATGAATTTAAATACATATTGCTAAAATTTGTTTTTAATGTACTCGGTAGTTAGTATCCATTATTTACTATGTAATTTATATTTTATTTAAAAAGAATTTAGAATTTAGAATGCAAAAATAATTTAAAGTTATAAGGTATGAAATGAACATTCATATAAACTTAAAGGGATCTTTTGAAAAATAATTAGAAGTACTGACATCACTTTCTCTTTCCTACATGCTTTCTTCATCACCAACACCCATTACATTTACGGTACCAAAATTCTCCATTAAAATTGAATATAACCTTTATTTTTTCTTCCAAATCAAATCAACTATATACGCTACTTGTTCAGAACTTTGGGAGGGCCAACGCCCCTGCTCCCTGAAGATCCGCCCCTCATTTCAAGTCGGGTCAGCTCCAGTTGATACGTGTAACTCTGTATCCATTGTCACAATAAGTCAACACTTCAAATAGATTTACAAAAGCACTTTATTACGATAATAAACTAAACCGATAAAACAAACTTGCTATTTTGATCTTAACTCGTGCATTAGTTATTTTATTATATAAGAAAAATAGAAAATAAACAGCAAATTAGAGCCATTTTAACATGTAAAAATAATAATGACTTGATTCAGTGGCGGAACATAGAGCAACCCAAAGGGGTATCCCCCAAAAGAGCAAACCAACACCTTACCATTTAGCCCATTTTCTGACCCGCTTAGGTTATATTTTCCATAAAAAATGACCTTATATATAAAATTAGTCAACTACTGAATAAACTATGTTAACAACTAAATATAAAAATAACGAAATTAAAAGAACTCTCTCAAGCAGTGCACACCATTTTTCTAGTGATAAATTGCCATAAAGTGCTACATACCTCTATACTGACAAAAGCATTGGTGTAGACCAATGTAAAAATTTGTCACTTTAAATTATCTTATATGACATTTATTTATTTATCTATATACTAAACCTCACGGCCAAAATTCGACCAAAATCGTCGTTTCAGTTCTATTTGATTATCGTTTGAGTTTACGATCACAATCCCTCAACTTTGACTTAATTTACACAATGGCCCCTCAAGTTTTAACTTTGCAGGGGTAGAAAACGTAAATATATAATTTTATTAAAATAAAAGAAAATAATTCCACCCGAATTTTTAACGGGCCCTATCTTCTCGCTCGGTCCGAGATAAATTTTTTCGAGATCACCGTTCAACTCGAAAAAATCAGACGGACCAACGGGACTAACTATACGCGAAATGGACATCGTTAAAAAAACACTAAATAACGGGCCATATATTCTTGTTCGGTGCGAGTTAAATTTTTCCGAGACCACCGTTCAACTCGAAACAATTTTACGAACACAACGCGACTAACTATACGCGAAACGAACATCGTTAAAAAAATACTAAATATTTCGGGCTATATTTCATGCATATACATACACGTCCAACAAACAACTCAACCTACTAGATATATCAGGTACCACACAACGTATATCCACATTCGACCGCGCGTTGAATACAACCGCAGCAACGCACGTTCGAATTTTTTTCTAGTTATATATAAAGACAAACGTTCACCCTACTTTGAGTGTCTACACAAAAAGCATACTCGATGACTGTTCATTAATAAATAACTAAAGGTAATTCTCATTTGACAAGAGTGCTCATGCAATTTAATCAGAGAACCATGATTAGAATTAAAGCATCAAACCTCGGGGATGAAGCCAACATCGGTAACGTCTTTCTCTTCCTTCAACTTTTTCCTCCGTCGTTAACCACCCTTTGTCCTCTACCGTTTTCTCTCTCTTTCCTACCATTAATCACCTCATCCACACCATTTAATTTTCTCCAAACTGTTCGACATCTTTTTCCTTTTCATTTTTCATCATATGATCGACGTGAAGAAAATTGTCGTTCCTCGGAATCCGAGCCTGTCAGATATTTTTGAAATTTCTTACCCCTTCTCCTTTGGGAGGTGATCCGTACACCACACATACCATACACCCCCAAAATAATTAATTGGACATATTTACCCTTAGTTTTACTTGTCATATCCCACCGCCTCACTTTTCAACCTAAGCTAAAATGTGAGCCGAATCATAGAATTACTCTGAACCTAATTTACTTCCTCTCATCTTCTTAATTCTTTATGAACATCAATATATCATTTGGTTTTACAAATAAAGTATATGCCCTACAACTTGATAATAACTTACTGATGCATTAAAGGATGTGGGTGGTGGAGGAGGAGTTCTACTGAGGGATGGTGCCGGCGATGCGTTAAAGGATGTGCCAATGAGTTTGTCAGAAATTAGGGTGGAGGATCTCCATTATTTGTTATTTCCTGTGATTATTATGTCCTAATTGGGGCTATAATATAAGGAAAAATTTAAGCTCTTTTGTTTATTTACCTGTTGGGTATTCTTGAATACATAAAGAACCAAATTATCACTTTAAAAATCGAAGCTAGTTACTTCAATTTTATAGAATTTGTTCGAGTGATTTTGTTGAGTTCCTAACTTGAAATTATGGTTCTAAATTATTTATTATATATCACGTGTTTATAGAATTGCCATGTTCTGCTATCATCATCAATTGTATCATTGTACTCACTCTAACAATTGTTAAATTTAATAAATCACTTGCTAAATGAAAAGATCCAGTTATTGCTTTAAAAATAAGAATATGTAAAAGTGCAAACTAAATTTGAGAAGTCAAAGGGGGAGGTGGTGGTTGGATACGGTAAATAAAAAAGGAAGGGTAGAAATGTCCAAATAATTTATTTGGCGATATATGACAAAATAGAGGTGGTGTACGAATTACCTCCCAATATAGTAATAGTAATGGATCAGGTTTATCTACAATACTCTACTTACACTTGCAACCATTTATTTAATTGTTCTTTTCATTTTATTCGTGTATTGGATCGGTTAAATAAGTTTCATATGACTCAAATAAGGTTGCATTATGTTAGTTTGGTCTGCACCTACTTCTTTTGTCCATTGTTTTTTTTATATTTTATAACTTTTGATGCTTTAATTTTTTTTTATGGCAAAAAAACAATAACTATATATAAAACTTGATCTCAAAAAGAGACGAGAAACAAAGAATACAAAGAAAACTACCACGACAGAGGTTCAGCGACAGTAAACACACCGTAACCAAGACAAGAAAGACGTTAACTAAAACCGAACATCACTGTGGCCCTAACCAAGAATACGAATACAACGACAAACAAATGAACAAACAAACCATCAAACAAAGAGAACCCATAAAAGGAAAGTTAAGCACAAATGTTCTTTATATTGAATCCATCTTACCCATTAGCCTGAAAAGAGAAGGTTGACTCAATTCCTACTCCGTCTGAATTCAAACCGCCATTTCTAAACTCATCAAAAAAACCATTACTAACAAAAGCTTCTCCCGACCCCGCTCCCACACGCTTCAACCTGCAAATCTCAAAGGTTTGAAAAACTTTTGAAGTCCCTTGAATAGGCACCTCGGTTTCCTCCTCATCACTAGAATCGTGTAAATAAAAGATCTCATCCTTAACAATCTTTGTCTTCAACTTACCTTTCTTCTTGTTCACACCTTTATCGAAGCCTTTCCTTACCCCGTTGAACCGAAAATTACTAGAATGAACATGCCAACCCCCACAATGACCTTTACAATTAACAGTCACACAAATGCAATATTTCCGTCCCGCACTATTACCATTAGCAACATTCGCCAAGTTATCAAGAATCACTAGTCGACGGATCCAAAACCTCCTAAATTCTCGTTTTTTACACTTCGAATCAAAGCCTGCATCAATAAGAGCATTGTCAATCTCATATAAGTGAACCTTATAAGGAGATCCTAAAGACCCTTCAACCCGACACTTATGTTTACACAAGTTAGCAACAATAGCTCCATCCACCGACCCCTGCATGCTATCATCAATCATGTCCTTACTTCTATTCAACTCTACGTTACTATGGTCTAAACCAACCATATCCTCAGTTGAATCGAAACACCTCGAAGCTAAATCAACTGCATCAACCACAGTCGTGTCATCCACTTTTCCAATTCCCTCACCCTGATTACCTGCTAATCCGGACGAATCCTTCTTTAAAACAGTAATCGGAGTTTCAACAGAAACCTCAGTCATAAACTAACCAAACCTAATGCTGCGATTGTCACACAAAACCACCTTTTTCGAGAACAGATCTTCATCAAACAACCAAAAATCCATCAACTAACCAACTTCATTAACCCATATATTTTTCGACGAGTCCTTTTCACCTTTCAAATTATCTATCACCAATTCATGTATGTGATTCACACAACTAGATTGTATGAATGCGTATAATGAACCAACTAGTGCAAAGACCAGTGGATTCACGGATTTTTTAAAGGAAATTTTTTGTAATGATACGTTATATAATCAACATGTAGATAAACTAAGAAATAGAAATATTATATGGTTAAGTCTTCAAGTAGTGGCTAATCCTACTACCATATACAATCATTCAAATCATAGTTAGAACCAAAAATATTAGGAACTAATAAAACATTGATTTTTTTTTAATAACTTGAAATACTTACACATCGACACTTGAATGTGCCCGGATATAAAAAAAAAAATGGATATCTAATTTGAATGCACCCTCAGACCTCAACATTACCAAATCAAATAATGAAACTCACTGTGACCTGTACCCATTTTGACAAGTTCGCCGAAACCTACTGTTTGCCTACCCATTTAACAACAATAACTAATACTTCAAATAGTGTACATTCAAACCTACAATACAGCCTAAATGATCAACACAATAAAGTGCAAAAATTACAAAAGGAATTGTCACAAAGGATATAAAAAAAAGCCATACAATCTTCTTCCAATCATATTTAAATAGCTTTCATCATTAGATTGACATATTGAAACTATCCAAAATAATATTTTGAATAATAAATAGAATAAAAAAGGTATTTACATACCTCAAAGTCTCAAACTTTACATGGAACAATAAGTGGTTGCAACATCCATCCTCTCTCTGAGGACACTAATTTCAAAATCAATGTGTGATCCAACCATTCGATACATAATAACATAAAGAGAATACTGCACATTGCATTCTACATCATGTTATTATGAATGCATTACCAACTAAAAGGTGGATTAGACAACTTTTAAACAACAACTTAATCATAATCCACTAAGAATAATAAGTATATTAAAATAAAAACAAACAGGAAAGAAAATTTTGAAGGTATAATCCGTTTTGATATCAATAAATATGTCAATAGCTATAAAGTATAGTCCCTTTTGATATCAATGAATATGCCAATGGCTTTACAGTATATTAATTTAAAACAAAACCTCAATATGCAAACTTATATACATGAATACTTGATATATGGAACTTTAAATGGGTCTAGATTAGGGATGAGCAAAAGTCCTGAAAAATCGAAACCGTACCGGTACCGGTACCGAAAATGGGTACCGAGAGGGATTCGGTTTCGGTTTCGGTATTTTCGGTATCGGTACCGGTTCGGTATGGGGAAACCGAATCAGGACCGATTTATGGAATATCTATATTATAACCTTCAATAACTTCTAAGTGAACAATTGATAAACAGAATTAGTCATTGTGTATGTTAAATAGTAAATAACTTTTGAGTTTTGACTACCAAGTAGCAGTACAAATCACGCACCTTATATTTACAGATTTTTTGCACAGTTGCAACTAGTTGAATCAAGATAAGTAATAGCGAAGTGTATGTCGAGCAGTATAGTAAAATGATAGCAACTCAACGGCTTTAAAATCTTAGAGAATAATTAAAGATTTTTACACACAAATATTATATTTACAGCTTAGGTGAAGTGTTAATATCAATGTTTATCTGCAATTCTGTTGTAGGTATATATAAAACTTGTTTTCCTGCTTAATGAATCAAATTTTCTTTTATATGTATATAAAATGATCACGCTTGATGTCCTCAAATTGTTACGGAGTATTAATCAACTTATACATAAACCAATTTGATGTTTTGCATATTGTGTGTAGTTTTTTTAAGTGACATGTTATACTGAGAAGTAATCTAGAGTATAACATGTCACTTAAAAAAACTACACACAATATGCAAAACATCAAATTGGTTCAGATTGCTTCTCAAAGCAATTTATTGAAATAAAACTACAAACACAATATGAAAAAACTATAAATGAGTCTAGATTTTTTCTCAGAGGTAAATACAGATTGTTTCAAAGAAACTACACATTTGATTCGAAAAATACAATATAAACCATATGCTTAATCGTAACCGGTTACTTTAAATCATCATATGCGATGCTAACTCTAAATTATATGTAAATATAAATGACTCAATGTCCATTGTACCTTCAAAGAAGACAATGAAGTGAAAAGAGAGGTACCTCATCAACATTCATGAAGGTACCCTTGAGCAACAATCCTGATTTCCAACTTTGATCCATATCCAACATACTTACTCTAAAATTCAACTTGAAGTTGTCCTAAATTTACTGTAAACTTTATCGTAAATGTAACAAAAATACATAGAGAATGTTAAAAAAAAAAAAAAAAAAAACTACAGTAACTGAGTGCTTACATCGGCAACCTCTGCTATCAGCCTCTGACAACTATTCTCATGATAATTAAACTCGCCAGAGACTACAAATACAAACAATTACGAACATAAACACCTTTTATTACTTCAAAACATCATAAATCATAGTAGAACATAAGACCTTAGTTTAGTAAACTGATTCAGTCAACCAACAATGAATCAAAAACCTTAAAGTTATACAAAAAGAAAGTATAACTCTACTACAGTAGTACCAAAAGAATTTCACTTCTTAATCATTGATCCAAGCATTCAAGAACTGTTGTTGACATAACATCGAACACCTTGTGTGCATAAGGAAAACTTCAAAAAAATTGACAAGCAAAAACTTGAAATACTAACCTTAGTTCAAGAACTTCAAAAACCTCCATTATTCTTTCATGCTGATCTTCCATGTCCCATTCCTAATGCTCAATTATCATAATCAGCGCATAAGAATCAAACCAAATTATTATACCATAAAAAACTAATCAATGATTAACAAAAATAGTTTAATATGACACAGAAAGATTAAAACAGTATCTCCATTCAAGTTTTCCCTAATTCCAAAAATCCACACGAAATATAAGGAATTGACTGAGATATTTTTTAATGTTCTCATATTTTTTTTAAAAAAATAAGATGATGAAACTCAACGATACAGAGAGAAAATTTAGGGATTTTTTTTCGAAAAAAGGGGAAAATATATTAATTTAAAGATTGATTTACCTGAACTAAGTGGTGATGAAGCTCAGAAGACCAAAAATTTGTCGATGACGAAGATGATCAGATGATGAAAAAATGAATCGAGAGGCATCTTTGAAGAATGGAATTGAAGAAATCTTCTGGTTATTGACGATGATTTCAAAAATCGCTGGAAGATGAAGATGTGTAAAGCTTTTTTTCGCTAGATGATTAGGTTTTGGGTGGCGTGTTTTAGGGTTTTTGGTGCTTTTGAAAAGAAGCATGCTAAGTTCAGGAAGAAAAAAAAGGCACGCGTGAGAGAGTTTCAAGAAGTACTCCGTATTTTATTTATCAGATATATTCCGTATAATACAATTTTAATATGAATAATTTTAATTATTTAATTAATTAATTACAAATAATGATGTAAGTATCATGTCATTAGAATGTGCCATGTGTCCTTAATTAGTTTTTAAGCTAAGATTTTTTATTATAAAATGATGTCATACAATTGGTATTTTACTAGCATGTAATAGAAGTTACCTTCATAAGTGGAAGAATTAGTCACTGACAAAACAACTTCAAACAATCCAGCTACCCTATGAATATTCTTAGCCGATACAAACTTAGCCGAAACTCCCCTAATTTCAATCCATACAAACGTGAAAAGTGCACCAAATGTTCTTCAAACGAAGAATTCAAACCAAAGTCCTCCTGGCGATTCACGTTCGCTAAGATCCTATTATAACCCTCATAATCCGAGCAAACCACAACACAACAAATATTACCAACTTTGCTAGTACGCGAGACCGTAGCGTTACACTTAATCAAGAAAGAAACAAACACGTACATTCTTGAGATCCAAAATTTGATCTCGAATATCTGCCCAATTTTACAAAAAAGACTCTCGATCATATGCCGTGTAATCTCCTTCTCCAACCGTCCAATGAAGTCAGTTAAACCTTGATTTCCAGCTTCATGTACCATCTCCACCGCCAGTGGATTAACAGGAGAACAGTCTCTTTGAGTAGAACGCTCATAACCATCGGGACCCACATGCACTATCGGAACAGAGTATCGTGAAGGAAGGAAAGGTTCCAAAGGAGGAACATGTCCAATAGATTCAACATGAGCTTGAAACGAAAAGGAATTAGCAGATTTTTGAAATGGTTCGAAATTAGCCGTTAAAGGCGGAAAATCAGAGAAAGAAACAACCAATTTCATATATATATATATATATATATATATATATATATATATATATATATATATATATATATATATATATATATATATATATATATATATATATATATATATATATATATGGTAGGATCAAGAGTGAAGTAACCATTCGGGGGGAAACGGGGGGAAGCAAATTTTTTTTTTTTTTCGTTTTTTGAAAAAACTTTGTTCACGAACATTATAGATGAGATGAAAATATGAACATTTAATAGAGACACTTTGTGATAAATGTTTTTATTTTGGCGAAAAAACGCTCGAAGAAGTAATATATAACAATTATCGTGTTTTTCGAGCGTATTTTGAGGTTTTAGCTATTGGGATTTAGATATTAGGGTTTAGATATTAGGGTTTATAAGGTTTAGATATTAGGGTTTAGAAATTTAGGGTTTAGGGTTTAGATTTAGGATTTAGATTGAATTTTTAACACGGACGGTTTAGAGTTTAGGGTTTAGGGTTTAGGGTTTGGTGTTTTGGGTTTATTCCATAAACCCAAAACACCAAACCCTAAACCCTAAACTCTAAATCGGGCTAAATTTTACTTCACAAAACATGAAAAAAAAAACGTTCATATTCTTCACGAACAATATTATCTTGAATGTTATTTTTGTCGATCGTTTTCCCGTCTAAATAATAACATTCATCACGAAGTGTCTCTTCTAAATGTTCATATTTTCGTGCGATCTTGATGCCGGAAAATTTTTTTTTCAAAAAAAAGGAATTTTTTTTTGCTTCCCCCCGTTTGGTTACTTCCCCATTGATCCTGCCCCTATATATATATATATATATATATATATATATATATATATATATATATAACACCAAAATTAAAAAGGAGAAAGAATAATAGACTTAAAAGGACAATCAGTTTTGAAATTTAAAGCGAAAGGAGTAAAGAAAAGCAGAATTAAAGGCTGAGTATGGTGGTAGATGGCAGTTAAAATATACTAAAGATGAAAATTGAATGGTGCATTCTTATTAGTCACCACTATTCATCAATAGTGGTCGACCACTATTCACCTATATATATTAAAGATGAAAGTTGAATGGTGCATTCTTATTGGTCGGCCACTATTCATCAATAGTGGTCGACCACTATTCTTTTTTTTTTGGATTCCTATTAACCGAGAACTATTCATCTTTTTAATTTTTTTTGGCCTATTATGTCTTTATCATTTGGAGAAAGTTGATAGGATATTAGACATGAATACATACACTACCTATTACACGGTTTAAAATATATAATATTTTTAAAGTTGAATGGTGCATTCTTATTGGTCGGCCTTTTTTTTATTTTTTTCTTTGGATTCCTATTAACCGAGCACTATTCATCTTTTTAATTTTTTTTTGCCTATTATGTCTTTATCATTTGAAGAAAGTTGATAGAATAGTATACATGAATACATACACTCGCTATTACACGGTTTAAAATATATAATATTTTCAAAGTTGAATGGTGTATTCTTATTGGTCGGCCACTATTCATCAATAGTGGTCGACCACTATTCACCTTTTTTTTATCGGATTCCTATTGGCCGAGCACTATTCATCTTTTTAAATTATTTTTTTGGCCTATTATGTCTTTATCATTGGAGAAAGTTGATAGGATAGTATACATGAATACATATACTCGCTATTACACGGTTTAAAATATATAATATTTTTTAATTTTTTTTAATTAAATCGCTAGCACTTTTCAAGCAGCAGCGCGCAAACCCCACCTTTCTTGTTTGAACCATGTTATAAATGACCATTCCAACCTGAAGTGTTATTAGTTGTTACCTGAAATGTCCCGTTCATAATAATTATAAACGTTTCATATTAATTGATTTCGTTGCGAGGTTTTGACCTTTATATGAGACGTTTTTCAAAGACTGCATTCGTTTTTAAAACAAACCATAACCTTTATTTTATCGGCAAAGGTTTAAAGGACATAACCTAGGTTATCAAGTAATAATAATCTAAAATATCACGCTTACACACGACCATTACATTATGGTTTACAATAAATATTATGTTACAACAAAGAAAACTTTCGAATGCAGTTTTTAGACAATATCATACAAGCATGGACTCCAAATCTTGTCTTTAATTTAGTATGCAACATCGGAAGCTCTTAACAATCACCTGAGAATAAACGTGCTTAAAACGTCAACAAAAAATGTTGGTGAGTTATAGATTTAATCTATATAATTATCAATCATAATAATAGACCACAAGATTTTTATTTTTATAAACACATCTCATATCAGGCATTTCGCAAACTGCATAGAGATAAAAATCATTCATATGTTGAACACCTGGTAACCGACATTAACTTAATGCATAGAATATCCCCAAACAGAACCTCTCGTCTGTATAATAATCTCGAAGTACTAAAGTCATCCATAACCTGAATGGGGGTTGTTAGGCCCAATAGATCTATCTTTAGGATTCGCGTCAATTAGGGGCCATTTCCCTAATTCTTAGGTTACCAGACTTGAAGAGCGATATTCGGTTTAATAATCGAACCATAGAATGTAGTTTCGCATACTTGTGTCTATTTTGTAAAACATTTATAAAACTGCATGTATTCTCATTCCAAAAATATTAGATTTTAAAAATGAGACTATAACTCACTTTCACAGATTTTTACTTCGTCGGAAATTTAAGACTTGGCCACGGATCGATTCACGAACCTATAACAAATATATACATATATATCAAAGTATGATCGAAATATATTCACACAATTTTTTATTACGTTTTAATGATTTAAGTTTATTAAGTTAGCGGTCCAACATTAGTAATCTACAACTAGTTGTCCACAGTTAGATGTACAGAAATAAATCAATATATATTATCTCGAATCAATCCACGACCCAATGTATACAAGTCTCAGGATAGATCACAACTCAAAGTATATATATTATTTTGGAATCAACCTCAACCTTGTATAGCTAACTCAAGCATTACTGCATATAGAGTATCTATGGTTGTTCCAAATAATATATATAGATGGGTCGATATGATATGTCAAAATATTGTATACGTGTCTATGGTATCCCAAGATTACATAATATATATTAGAATACATGTATAATACAATATAAGTTAGTTAAGTTATGGTTAGTCTAGATTTGTTACAAAATTTTCGTAGCTAAAACTAGCAAATTTATCCAATTTTGTTTTACCCGTCATTTCTTCGTTTCAAATCCGTTTTGAGTGATTCAAGTTGCTATGGTTTCATAATGAACTGAAATTTATGAAACTAAACAGAAAAAATATAAGTTTATAGTCGGAAATACAGGTTACAAGTCATTTTTTAAAGAGGTAGTCATTTCCGTCGAAAAAATGACATCTTGATGATCATTTTGAAAAACATACTTAAACTTTGTGTTTAACCATGATTTTTGGATATAGTATCATATTCATATGAAATATCATTTTTTCAGAAAACAAACTTCCAATTCAAAGATTAAGATAATTTTTATTTTTCTAACCTAAAACAGCTCCCGGTTTCACTACGACGGCGTATGTCCGGTTTTACGGTGTTCTTCGTGTTTTCAGGTTTTAAATCATTAAGTGAGCATATCATATAGACATAGAACATGTGTTTAATTGATTTTAAAAGTTATGTTAGAAGGATTAACTTTGTTTGTGAACAAGTTTAGAATTAACTAAACTATGTTCTAGTGATTACAAGTTTAAATCTTCGAATAAGATAGTTATATATATATGAATCGAATGATGTTATGAACATCATTACTACCTTAAGTTTAGTAGGTAAACCTACTGGAAGTAACAAAAATTGATCTAGCTTCAAAGGATCTTGGATGGCTTGAAAGTTCTTGAAGTAGAATCATGACACAAAAACAAGTTCAAGTAAGATTTTTACTCGAATTAAGATAGTTTATAGTTATAGAAATCGAATCAAAGTTTGAATATGAATATTACCTTGAATTAGAATAATAACCTACTGTAAATAATAGAGGTTTCTTGATCTTAGATGATTACTTGGAATGGATTAGAAAGTTTGGAAGTAGACTTGTAAACTTGAAAGTATTCTTGATTTTATGAAACTAGAACTTATAGAATTTATGAATAACACTTAGAACTTGAAGATAGAACTTGAGAGAGATCAATTAGATGAAAAAAATTGAAGAATAAAAGTGTTTGTAGGTATTTTTGGTCGTTGGTATATGGATTAGATATAAAGGATGTGTAAGTTTGTTTTTTTGTAAATAATTCATGAATGATTTATAATATTTTTTGTAATTTTGTGAGATATTTCATGCTAGTTGCCAAATGATGGTTCCCACATGTTTAGGTGACTCACAAGGGCTGCTAAGAGCTGATCATTGAAGTGTATATACCAATAGTAAATACATCTAGAAGCTGTGTATCGTACGAGTACGAATACGGGTGCATACGAGTAGAATTGTTGATGAAAATGAATGAGGATGTAATTGTAAGGATTTTTGTTAAGTAGAAGTACTTTGATATGTGTCTTGAAGTCTTTCAAAAGTGTACTAATACATCTAAATACACTACATGTATATACATTTTAACTGAGTCGTTAAGTCATCGTTAGTCGTTACATGTAAGTGTTGTTTTGAAACCTTTAAGTTAACGATCTTGTTAAATGTAATTAATTCATTGTTATTATACTTAAATGAGATGTTAAATTGTTATGTTAACATGATAACATGGTGTATGAATATATCTTAACATCATATATATATATATGTTAAAATACTATTACAACGATAATCGTTACATATATATATTGTTTCGAAACCCTTAAGTTAGTAGTCTCATCTTACTTGTATAGTTCATTGTTAATACACTCAATGATATACTTAATTATCATTTTATCATGCTAAATATAGTATATCAATATCTTAATACAATACATATGTATTTAGTAAGACGTTGTTATAACGATAATCGTTATGTATATCGTTTCGAGCTTCATAATTCAATATTCTCATTTTTTTTTATGTATATCACACATTGTTAATATACTTAGTGAGATACTTATTATCATAATCTCATGTTAACCATATATATGTCTATATATATATATATATATATATATATATCATCATGTCGTTTTTACAAGTTTTAACGTTCGTGAATCGCCGGTCAACTTGGGTGGTCAATTGTCTACATGAAACTCATTTCAAAGAATCAAGTCTTAACAAGTTTGATTACTTAACATGTTGGAAACATTTAATCATGAAAATATAATTTTCATTTAATATATAATCATGGAATAATCATGGAAAAGTTCGGGTCACTACATTAGCCAAGCTAACTACCCCGTGCATTTCTCAAGTCTAATCACCAGAAGTGACCCGTTGATATGTACATACAATGTTGTCAGATTTCTAGATGTAATAAAAAAAAACTGAAGAAGATTCCTTGTCAAACCATTATCTGATGCCCACATGTCGAAATTCACCTACGTGTAGTGTATATGCATAACTCCAATATGATTCTTAAACAATAATGTGATCGTTATAATAGACTTAGAACTTTCAACATTTAATAAATATATGAATAGTTGATGCTTTCTAAATATAATTTCAAATATGTCACCACAATAATTCTTGATCTTCCGAATTGTATGATAATAATTCATTTTTAGGCTCTCTGTTTATCAAATAAAAACACTTTATATGCATTTATAGCCCAAACCTTTAGTACTCTACGTATCCCCATCTAATAATTACTTATTATGCATCCAGTTATAGAAGATGATGATGTTTCAAGAATGCAAATTTACATATATGATGTATGGAGACTTCAATATCATGAGTGTCTAATAAAAGGTAGTCAATGTAATGCATATAGATATGCATTATATCGAGCATCAACAATATCACTTTCAAAAGCCTTATCAACACCAATATCACAGTAGTAGGCCCCTTTTTCCAAATTGCAGCACATTTTACATTTATATACGATTAGCGTTGAAACAATATTTAGGTGAGCGCATTTATAAGCATCGATAACACAATATTGATTACCTGGAGACCAAGATAACCACCTAGAGGCCAACAAAAAGGCCGGTTGACATCTATCTGGAAAAAAGGGGAATTCTTGCTCAATTCCGTACCTATTAACATTAGATCACAAGTCTAAACAAGCAGTAAGCCGTAATAAAAAGGGTTAAATTGATATATACCATTGAACATCCTTCTCGACTTCTGGTTTACTGAAGATTTTGGTAGCAACACGCCTCTTTTTAGTAAGAATAGGCTCACTGGCAGGAGCGTACACATATACATCACCTAAAATTATCGAATTTGTCAAATTTAAATCATAAAGTTTCAAACTTTAAGCAGCATACTAATTATGTAACCACCAAAAGTAGGATTCTTGAGATTGTTAGAAGAGTACTAAGATATGGTTGTCCCTTCTGAATGGATACTTAAATATGGCTTGTGGGCTTTATCAATACAATTCCCAGTAACAAATGATATAAAAATTCAATCTTTATATAACACTTGTGATTGTAAATCATCGGGTAGTTGTTTTGAAAAACTTATCTAGATGATTTAAGCTTCAATCTACGGGTAATTTTCAACATGTACATTATATCCTATCTTTTTTTCTGCCCGAAAACATTGTGTTAATGGTTATGAGGGATAATAAATTCTCATATAAACATTACATTCATAATAATAGCTCAGATGATAATGAAGCTGAAATGAAAAATATTCACAAAATTAAACAAAAGAATCTCAAAGTAGACATTCAAATCATTCATCGAACCAATTTATATATACAACGCGCCTCCTGTTTTATCAAAACATCACCAATTATAGACCTAATAATACTCAATATTGAGTGCACAAAAATACAACCTAGTTTAGTAAACCATTAAACTAATGATACTAATGATGAAGTCATAAACGAAATAAGGTGATAGTGTTTAAGATGAAATCACATTGTAAAATACAAATACTTGTGTAGAGAAATAAACCCATGATTATTGACTGAATCATAATAAAAATAGGATGGGCTCATTTGATATCCAATCATAATTGGTTGTGTGTCAAGGATAATTCTTTGTGATATTATTAACATCAATTAGGTTCCTTTTAACTGCCGACATAATTCAATTGACGATATGTAGAACCCAAATTTAGAGAAAGATATCAATTGGGTGGAGTAATTTTTTTATTTGATCGGGTATCATCAGAATATGTGTAGGGTGGTATTTGGACACGTGTAATTATGTGGATTAAACATGAGTGATATTGCTCTAATTATACATGTTTATCTCGCAATATCTTCCTCACTTCACTCGGTTTTTGATGATTATGGAGCTTATTTGATATGCTTATGAGCTAAATTGCAATTTGGGGCTAAAAGCTTGATTTGGTGTAAAATTGACCAAGTCTTGATTAAAAAGGGGAAAGAAAATGAAAAGTGCAGGATTCAGCTCTAGAAGCGCCGATCCTACAACAAAAGCGCCGCTCCTTATGGACAAAAGCGCCGCACCTCATCTAAAAGCGACGTTCTTGTACACGTTTTTGCACCATTTTCCACCAGTAGCCAGAAGCGTCGTTCCTCATTGCTAAAAGCGCCGCTCCTATCCACCAAAAGCGCCGCTCGTAATCACAAAAGCGACGCTCCTGAAGATAGCCAAAAGAGGCGCTCCTGAGCCAAAAGCAGCGTTCCTGACGCTGATCAGCCCAGAATTCTCAACACTATAAAAGGAAATAGATGAGGCCATTTTTGGGAGAGCTGCATTTCTAAGTCCGATTTTCACCTACAAAACCCTAATTTCATCATCTATTGGAGTTTAAAGGTGAATTGAAGGAAGCAAGCTCAAGTTCTATCATAGATTAGCTCTAGATCTTCATCATCTTTGTATTTGGGGTTGTAATCTCTACTTTTTTATTTACTCTGAATCTATTGCTTGTAATAACTCTAAGATGATGATTATTTGTGTTCCTATGCTTATTGTTAGTGTAATCTTAGCCATGATTGGCTAAATCTCTTGTGTTTGCTTATCTATGAATCTTTAATGCAAAGATTTGCCCCCTAAATCAATTGAACGATGTTGTTTGAATGAAATACATGATCAAGTGTTATTGTGTTAGCTATAGATCCATTGCCATACATTTGTTTTAGGCTTTACTTTTATTACATAGGTTGAGTAGCTCTCTTAGTGATTAGAGAAGTGAATCAATTTGTGCTTCAACACCTTGATTGATTTGCTTCAACACCTTGATTGATCTAGACAACTAGATTAGGGATTTCAAGTGATTGTGTTCTTGATCTAAGTTGATTTTCAATTGGCCTTTAGTCAACATAGTGGTGTTCGATTATCTTAAGTGATTTCGATAGTTGAAGGGTTTTAAGTGATTTCAACCCAAGCATAATCTCAATAACCATTCATGATTAACTTGATCTTAGAATGCAATGCTTATGTAAATTCGCTAAGTGTTATTTGATTAATGTTTGGTAGTAATGCTAAATATTTAATAGTTCAATAACTACTGCGATAGCAATTTGGGTAAAACGGGGCAATCTAAACATAGAGAGGATTAGATAAGTAAACACTACTAAGTTAATTGATTTAAGTTCTCAATATTTAGTTACTTGCTACTTGCAACTAGTTTTAATTGTTAAGTTTAAGTTTATTTACGTGTGCATGTTTAGTTGTTAATTAAAATCAATCAAAACCCCCCCAATCAAACAAACCTTAGGACAATTAATAGTTTCAATTATTCTACTTACACCGCTCTCTTAGGACGAACTTGAATATAATACTTACATTGAAGTGCTATAATAACCGGGTTCTAATTGCTCGTTAGTTGTGTGTGCTTGTTTGTAGTGTTTGATTCTTGTATAATTTAGAGGGTAATGATGTATTCTTACGCACACATCATCAATTTCTTGGCGCCGCTGCTGGGGAGCGGTTAGCTAGTGGGATATTTGGTTTAAGCTTTTAATCGCCCGATCCTTTTGTAAGGGTTCGCCCTTACAAAAGTTACTTTCCTTGTTTTTCTATTTTTATTTTGTATTTGGAAAACCGCTTGTGTTTGTGTTGCGATTGAAGGATAGGTGCCTTTGGTGTACGAAAAGGAGATCCCAAAAGGATCAAGAGTTTACACATCCATTCTCCGATCTGGAAAAACACGTGCACGGGGTTTATAAGCGTAGGAAGAACGGGTATTAAGGAAAAATTTTAAGGTTTTGCCATTTTGTTTAGAAGAGATGGATCCAAGCGGTCAACCAATTCACAATGAAGAGGGTGATCCAATCATCCAAGGTGCACCGGTTGATCAAGAGCAACTAAATGATCCGAATGATACACCGATGTGGAACGCTAGATTGGTGGCACCAACGGTGATAGCTCCGGCTATTACAAAACCACCAAATGGAGCCGATAATTGGGATTGAAGGTAACTTTTTCACGATGATGAAATATATGTTTTTCCATGGGTTAATAGAAGAAAATCCGTTCGAGCATATTCAATACTTTAATGATATTTGTGATCTCTATAAACCAAAGATGTCACCGATGATGCTTTTAAGTTAATGTATTCCCCTTTACACTTCAAGGAGATGCAAAAGTTTGGATACGGAATTTGCCAACCCATTCTATTAAAAATTTTCAAGATTTAACCAATGAGTTCATCAATCACTTTATCCCACCGTCAAAGGTAGAACGTCTTCGAATGGAAATCAATGGATTCACCCAACGGGGTGTTGAAACTTTGTATAATGCGTGGGTACGATTCAAGAAAATGCTAAGAGCTTGCCCACCGCAAGGTTTGACTAAGAAGGAGTACATCAACACAGTCTACCGGGTTACTAATGCTTTGACTAAGCAATATTTTGATTCATCTTCGAGGGGAGTATTTATGTATAAATCGCCAAACGCGGCCGAAACTTTGCTAGAGGACATCTCGGTTAATACATATGAATGGGCACCTTCACCGCGAGATTTGACAAGGAAAATTGTAGCACAAGTAGAGAGCGATAATGGGCAAGTCACACTTGCAAGCTTAAATAATCAATTTCAAATGTATGGGAAAGAGTTGAAAAAGCTACAACAATCGGTCATCGCGATGCATGTAGGTTGTCAAAGGTGCGACGAGCCACATCTCACCAAGAATTGTCCCCAAATTAGTCATTGTAACCATATTGATCTACATGACATTCCCATGAATTCGGATGCTTATGTCAATTACGTAAGCAATCAAAACTATCAACGAGGTGGAACATCAAACCAAGGCTACTACAATCCTAACCAAAAGCAAGTTTCGTTCAACAATCAAACCAATACACCACCCGGATTTACAAACCAAAACCAAAGCCGAAACCAAAGTTACAACAACAACTATAACCAAAACCGAAACAACAACTTCCAATACCAAAACCAACAACCTTACAACAACCAACCTTTCAGTTCGAATTTTCAAAAAACAACCAAGGTTATAGTCAACCACAATATAACCAAGGTTACAATCAACAACCTCAACAAAATACTCAACAATCCTAACCTTTGAAGAGTTTGGAGGAAATGATGCAAAGTTATATGAAGAAGGTAGAATCGACCGAAGCATTTTTATTAAAGGAGAACGAGTTCTTAAAGCAACAATTGAAACTCCAACAAGCTTCATTTCAAAATCTTGAGAGCATCGTGGGGAGACTTTCCAACCAAGTTGCCGAAAGACCACAAGGAACCTTGCCATCCAACACTCAAGTTGTAACATCCCGTTTTCTTCATACGTGTCTTAAGGTACTTATTTAATCGTTAGAACGTTTATATTTCGCTTGTTTATGTGATTAAACGATATAAAGTGTTAACTCGATGTATACGAGATATATTCATATATTACGTTTGAGATTAGATGCATGTATAAGTATATGCATAGGTTTTGATAGCGTTAGGTCATTTGAGACTTAAAGACAAAGTTTAAACGAATATAGGAAGCGTGAACGAGGTGTACAAGTCGAATAAATCATTGTTGATTTAAAATAGTCGAAATGGCCAGTTACAGGCCATTGCCGCGCCGCGGAGATCTTGGGCGCGCCGCGACAAATAAAGCAAATCAAAGTCAAAAGTGAATTAAGACAGCTCGAAAATCCAGTGTATTGCCGCGCCGCGACAATTGAGGCCGCGACGCGACAAAGCTGCAGATCTGATCCGTTTTTCCCATTTAAAAAGGGGTGGTCCAAGGGTATTTTCATCTTTTCGCGTATGGATCTGATTGGAGCATTAAACCTCAACCACTTATCTCCTTTAATTCATTTCCTTTTTCCTTTTCTTTCCATTTTCTCTTCCAAAACATAAAACCCATTTGGATTAAAAGTGAGATTCGAAGGTGAAGAGTTGTGATTCGATCTTTGGAGCAAATAGGAAATTTGTTCTCCTCGTTCTTAGCTACGACTTGATAGTATTGGTAAGTCTTAACTCCATGTTTTGAGTTTTAGTTAATTTATGGCTAGGGTTTGGCCATTTGAGTCTTGTGAGACCCATTTGGGAGTTAAATGGGTGAATTTGGGTAATATTGATGAAAGGAAACCCTAATAGCTATAACCTAGGGTTTGGTCTTATGAATTGAGGTTGTAAGTGTCAAATGGTGTTGTTAGTCACTAACACACTTGTTTAATGTTGAAAGACTTGTAAACGGGTTAAATGTGACTTAAATTATGAGTCTAAGTGCTAAAATGGGTCAAATGGGTAGTGGTTGACCTAATTGGGTGAAATGGGTATGAAATACTCTAAGTTTGTATTAGTTAAGGTTAGTAGACTTTAAATCACTTGCTTTAGTGATTTAAGATGAGTCTTGGCCATGTATGGGCGGTTTTGGTGTAGTTGAGTTATTTAATGCAATTGGGTCATTAAATGCTCAAGTGTAAGTAATGTGGTTAATTCCACTAGTTGTGCATTGAATGTGTACTTATTGTATTAGGTACTTCACCTTGAAGCTTGCGGAGTTGTTAATTCATCGCCTAGTCTATAAGGTGAGTGGAATAATTATGCGTACATGTATATGGCATGTTTATTTGTGAATGTTATGGCATGAACCACGCGCCGGTAGTGCCATAACATGTATGTGACGAGTATTATGATGTGAACCACGTGCCGGTAGCATCAAGTGTAAACCACGTGCCGGTAACACTATAAAATTTGGATGTGAACCACGTGCCGGTAGCATCAAGTGTGAACCACGTGCCGGTAGCACTATAAAATGAGGCGTGAACCACGTGCCGGTAGCGCCAAAATGTGAACCACGGGCCGGTAGCACTATAAAAGAGTGAGGCTCAAATGCGTATGGTGTGAACCACGTGCCGGTAGCACCATAGCGTTATGGTTAACCATATTATGTTGTTGAACGTTAGATAAGCATGCTACATATATATATATATATATATATATATATATATATATATATATATATATATATATATATATATATATTGTATTGAGTATACGCTAATGTGGTGTTGTGTTAGTGTACGAGTTGTTAGCATTATGAGTATGACGGCATGCTATTGAGTTATATTTTCGTAAGAGGTATTTTGGTGGGTGCGATTGCAAGTAGATGGGTTATATATATGTATGTATAATTGTTGCACTCACTAAGTTTTAGCTTACCCTCTCGTTGTTTACATTTTTAGGTGCAAACACGGAGAAAGGAAAAGGGGTTATTGGGCATTAGATTCCCATGATGGTTGCTAGTTAAAGCTTTTGGATGATGACCCTATGCTTTTGGGTAGTTTAGCCCCAAACCATGCTCCGGTGAAGTTTGGATTAAAACTATCATTTTGAATGGGTCGAACTTGTGTTACATTTGTTAAGGGCCTTTGAGCCGTTTGTAAACATTACGCTTGTGATATTGTTTAAATGGGTTATATGTAACCATTTATTTGGGCGCTAATAGTTAATTAAATAAAAAAAATTTGTCGTATTGTTACGGGTTGGGTTGTTTCAAGTGGTATCAGAGCATGGTCTAAGGGATTTGGGCGACTTGAGATAGGTGCCTAGACTTAGACTTTATTGTGTATGCGCGTTATGCGGGACTTGTAGGAGACGGGTCGGACCGGGAATTGGTTAGTGCCTAGTTTTAGGTGAACTAACTATGCGCTAATTGTTTTGTGCTATGTTTTGCAATCATCAAGCGAGATAGACATTGTACTAGCAAGTTAATGCGACGTGATCGCGTAACAATGTTTAGCTACCATTGTTACGGGTTCAAATCGTGTCGAACAAGCGATGTACGACGATTGTTGAGCAAGATGGGGCGGTGAGGTGTTCATGTATATTGTGTCATTTCTTTTCGTTCGTTATTTAATTTACTTCGTTTTATAGAATGAAGATGAGAAATGGACATGATACCATTGAAGGAGGCACGAGCGAGGACGTTGAACTCACGGCCAATGGTGAGGCCATCTTTAAAAGGCTAAAAACGGAATTTCTTGACGATGTCCGAAAGTTTTTTCAAGAATCGGTTGATGGGCAAGTAACCGAAATGATAAATGAGCGAATGAATGCCGCGATCGAGGGGGTGATGGTAATGGTGGGAATGGAAGGCGGGACTTCCATTATAAAAATTTCAAGGATGCTCAACCCCCGATGTTTAATGAGGTACGAGATCCGTTAAAAAGCACATGTTGGATTTCCGATATCGAGGGAGCTTTTCGTACTGCGGAATGTCCTCCCGAGAAGAAGGCGAGGTATGGTTCTAGCATGTTACGAGAAGAGGCGAAGTTGTGGTGGGATGATAAAATCCAATTATATGGTAAGGAGCAATGCATGAGCTTGACGTGGGAAGAGTTTAAGAAAGAATTCTTCAAAGAATACCGAACTTCTTCCGACCTTGATAGAATCCGGGACGAGTTGCATAATTTGCAACAAGGTTCAATGGACTTGGTTACTCTCAAGTCTACCTTCTTGGAAAAGACTCGTTTTTGTCCGGAATATGTTGGCGACAATCACAAGTTGATGAAGGATTTCTACCGCACCATGAATGATGAGTTTAAGGGTAAGATTAGTCGATGAGCGGCTAAGTCTTTTGAAGAGTTATTTGAATTGGCTCGGGGTTTTGAGCCGGAGGTTCCAAGAAAAAGCGATTTCACTTTTTCTAAAAGAAAGTTTAAAGGATCAAGTCATTCGAACTTTTCAAACAAGAAGTCAAAGAAGGGTTCCGAAGGTGCAAATAGCGTGAAGAAGGGTGATACTCTGGGTTACGGGCCCACGTGTTTTAATTGTAAACCAAGAGGACACATGACCCGTGATTGTACCAATGCGCCGAACAAAGTTACTTGTTATAATTGTGGTAAAGAAGGGCACAAGAGGCCGGAGTGTCCCGGTTTGAACACCGATCATGTTAAACGGTTGGAGAAAGCGGCGGGCACGTCTAGGGGTCGCAACTATTTAATGACGAATGTGGAGGCCAAGCAATCCAACGAAGTTGTTTCAGGTACTTTCATGGTTAACTCTAATCCGGCACGGATACTTTTTGATAGTGGTGCTAATTTGTCGTTTGTGTGTCCAAGATTTGTGCCTAAGTTAAATAAACTGCTAGTTAAGTTAAGTCGTCCGGTAGAAGTTGAAATAGCGGATGGCAAGACGGCGCTAGTGATTGATGTGTGTAAAAATTGTAATGTTGTGTTTGGTGCCGAAAGTTTTAAAATCGATCTCATTTCGATGACTTTGGGTGATTTGGATATCGTGGTTGGTATGGATTAGCTCGATCATAATAGAGCTGATATTGCATGCCATGAAAAATCTATTCGTGTGAAAACCCCTAGTGGGGGAGAGTTAATTATTCATGGCGATAAGCGAAGAAGACTTGTGCCGATATGCACTTTTGCACGGACACGTCGTTTCCTTGTTAGTGGTGGCATGGCTTTTCTTGCCCATGTTGTTGATACTCGTGATGAGCCACCACCCATTCGTGAAATTCTGGTGGTTAATGAATTTGAAGACGTTTTTCCGGATGAGTTACCGGGTGTTCCGGCGGAAAGACAAGTTGAATTTCGCATTGAGTTGGTTCCGGGGGCTACCCCCATTGCTAAAACTCCTTATCGTTTAGCGCCGACGGAAATGCAAGAGTTGTTAAATTAAACCAAAGAGCTACTTGAGAAGGGTTTTATTCGACCGAGTGCTTCATCATGGGGCGCTTCGGTTTTATTCGTGAAGAAGAAGGATGGTAGTATGCGGATGTGCATCGATTATCGGGAGTTAAACAAAGTGACGATCAAGAATTGTTATCCGTTGCCTAGAATTGACGATTTGTTTGACCAACTCCAAGGTGCAGCGTATTTCTCTAAAATTGACCTACGATCTGGCTATCACCAAATGCGGGTCCGCGAGGAAGATATTGAGAAAACGGATTTTCGAACGCGTTATGGGCATTTTGAGTTTGTAGTTATGCCTTTTGGTCTTATGAATGCACCGGCGGCATTCATAGATCTTATGAACTGAGTGTGCCAACCTTTGTTAGACAAGTCGGTAATTGTGTTCATTGACGACATACTTGTTTATTCGAAGAGTATGAAGGAACATGGACATCATTTGTGGGGTGTGTTGAAGACGTTGCGGAAGGAGAAGTTGTATGCTAAATTCTCCAAATGTGAATTTTGGCTAAGGGAAGTTCAATTCCTTGGTCATATTGTGAACAAGGATGGTATTCAAGTAGATCCGGGGAAGATAGAGATGGTGAAGAGTTGGGGATGACCGACTACGCCCACGGAAATCCGAAGTTTTCTCGGATTGGCCGGTTATTATCGTCGGTTTATCCAAGACTTTTCTAAGATTGCTTCTCCATTGACGAAATTGACGAGAAAGAACACTAGATTTGATTGGGAGAACGAGCAAGAAATTTCTTTTCAACTGTTAAAATAAAAGTTATGTCAAGCTCCGGTGTTAGTGTTGCCGGAAGGTGTAGAAGATATGACGGTTTATTGTGATGCGTCTTTAAATGGGATCGGTTGTGTTCTAATACAAAGAGGTAAAGTCATCGCTTATGCCTCTCGACAATTAAAGGAACACGAGACTAGATATCCGACTCATGATCTTGAGTTGGCGGCGGTTGTATATGCATTGAAAATTTGGCGCCACTACTTGTACGGTGTCAAGTGTACGATTTATTCGGATCATAAAAGTTTGAAACATCTTTTCGATCAACGAGATTTGAATTATCGTCAACGTAGATGGATGGATGTGGTGAAAGATTACGATTGCGAGATACATTATCATCCGGGCAAGGCGAATGTGGTCGCGGATGCATTAAGTCGAAAGATTCAACATCCGGCATTACGATTGGGATTGTTACGCATGATTATTACTAATGATTTTCTTTTAAAGCTTGGTGAGATTCAAATAGAGGCTTACGTTCACAACAAGCATGCGGAACGAATCGTGGGGCAATCGGAGTTCATTACTATAGGCCCGCATGGTTTGTTGTCTCTTCAAAGACGAGTGTGGGTGCCTAAAATGGGTGATAATCGACGAGTGCTACTTGATGAAGCGCATAAGTCAAAGTATTCCATTCACCCGGGCGCAACGAAAATGTATCTTGATTTACGAAAGGAGTATTGGTGGCCGGGCATGAAACGCGATATTGTTAAGTATGTTGAACAATGCGTCACGTGTTTGCAAGTTAAGGTCGAACACCAAAAGCCGTATGGTATGTTACAACCGTTAGAAATCCCGAAATGGAAATGGGAGCACATTACCATGGATTTCATTACAAAGTTACCAAGGATATCGAGAACCCAATTTAATTCGATTTGGGTGATAGTTGATCGGTTGACGAAGAGTGGCTTGTTTCTTCCCATTCGGGAAGCGATATCTTCGGAGACCTTGGCTAAGTTGTTTATCAAGGAAGTAATCTCTCGACATGGGGTTCCTATATCTATCATTTCGGATCGAGATACCCGTTTCACATCTCGGTTTTGGGAAACGTTTCATGAAGATATGGGTACATAATTGAAATTGAGCACGGCGTACCATCCTCAAACGGACGATCAAACCGAACGTACGAATCAAACATTGGAGGATATATTACGGGCGTGTATTATTGATTTCGGTGGTAGTTGGGATGAGCACTTGCCTTTGGTGGAATTCTCGTACAATAATAGTTATCATACTAGTATCGGGATGCCACCTTATGAGATGCTTTATGGGCGGAGGTGTCGAACTCCCATTTGTTGGGGTGAAGTGGGTCAAAGAGAAATCGGGAGTACCGAATTGGTTTTAGAGACGAATAGCAAGATCGATATGATTCGGGCTCATTTGAAAAAGGCTCAAGATAGACAAAAGTCATATGCCGACAAACGAAGGCGACCGATCGAATTCCAAGAAGGCGACATGGTGATGCTTAAAGTTTCGCCATGGAAAGGTGTTATTCGGTTTCGAAAACGAGGAAAGTTAGCTCCTCAATTTATTGGTCCGTTTAAGATTTTAGCTCGTGTTGGTGAAGTGGCGTATCGTTTGGAATTACCCGAAGAGCTTGCGGGGATCCATAATACATTTCATGTTTCCCATCTCCGTAAGTGTCTTGCGGATGATTCTTCATGGGTACCATTAGACGAGATTGAGCTAAACAACAAGTTAGAGTATGTTGAGAAGCCGATTGCTATACTCGATGAAAAATTAAAGAGGTTGAGACATAAAGAGGTGAGAACTTTTAAAGTTCAATGGAGTCGTAGTAAAGGTTCCGAGTTTGCATGGGAACCCGAAGAGTTTGTATTGGTGTATCTTTCGGCTTGTCATGCGGCTTGGATCGTGAGGACGCGCTCTGATTCAAGTGGGGGAGAGTTGTAACATCCCGTTTTCTTCATACGTGTCTTAAGGTACTTATTTAATCGTTAGAACATTTATATTTCGCTTGTTTATGTGATTAAACGATATAAAGTGTTAACTCGATGTATACGAGATATATTCATATATTACGTTTGAGATTAGATGCATGTATAAGTATATGCATAGGTTTTGATAGCATTAGGTCATTTGAGACTTAAAGACGAAGTTTAAACGAATATAGGAAGCGTGAACGAGGTGTACAAGTTGAATAAATCATTGCTGATTTAAAATAGTCGAAATGGCCAGTTACAGGCCATTGCCGCGCCGCGGAGATCTTGGGCGCGCCGCGACAAATAAAGCAAATCAAAGTCAGGAGTGAATTAAGACAGCTCGAAAATCCAGTGTATTGCCGCGCCGCGACAATTGAGGCCGCGACGCGACAAAGCTGCAGATCTGATCCGTTTTTCCCATTTAAAAAGGGGTGGTCCAAGGGTATTTTTGTCTTTTCGCTTAAGGATCTGATTGGAGCATTAAACCTCAACCACTTATCTCATTTAATTCATTTCCTTTTTCCTTTTCTTTCCATTTTCTCTTCCAAAACATAAAACCCATTTGGATTAAAAGTGAGATTCGAAGGTGAAGACTTGTGATTCGATCTTTGGAGCAAATAGGAAATTTTTTCTCCTTATTCTTAGCTACGACTTGATAGTATTGGTAAGTCTTAACTCCATGTTTTGAGTTCTAGTTAATTTATGGCTAGGGTTTGGCCATTTGAGTCTTGTGAGACCCATTTGGGAGTTAAATGGGTGAATTTGGGTAATATTGATGAAAGGAAACCCTAATAGCTATAACCCAGGGTTTGGTCTTATGAATTGAGGTTGTAAGTGTCAAATGGTGTTGTTAGTCACTAACACAATTGTTTAATGTTGAAAGACTTGTAAATGGGTTAAGTGTGACTTAAATTATGAGTCTAAGTGCTAAAATGGGTCAAATGGGTAATGGTTGACCTAATTGGGAGAAATGGGTATGAAATACTCTAAGTTTGTATTAGTTAAGGTTAGTAGACTTTAAATCACTTGCTTTAGTGATTTAAGATGAGTCTTGGCCATGTATGGGCGGTTTTGGTGTAGTTGAGTTATTTAATGCAATTGGGTCATTAAATGCTCAAGTGTAAGTAATGTGGTTAATTCCACTAGTTGTGTATTGAATGTGTACTTATTGTATTAGGTACTTCACCTTGAAGCTTGCGGAGTTGTTGATTCATCGCCTAGTCTATAAGGTGAGTGGAATAATTATGCGTACATGTATATGGCGTGTTTATTTGTGAATGTTATGGTATGAACCACGTGCCGGTAGTGCCATAACATGCATGTGACGAGTATTATGATGTGAACCACGTGCCGGTAGCATCAAGTGTGAACCACGTGCCGGTAGCACTATAAAATTTGGATGTGAACCACGTGCCGGTAGTATCAAGTGTGAACCACGTACCGGTAGCACTATAAAATGAGGCGTGGACCACATGCCGGTAGCGCCAAAGTGTGAACCATGAGCCAGTAGCACTATAAAAGAGTGAGACTCAAATGCGTATGGTGTGAACCACGTGCCGGTAGCACAATAGCATTGTGGTTAACCATATTATGTTGTTGAACGTTGGATAAGCATGCTACATATATATATATATATATATATATATATATATATATATATATATATATATATATATATATATATATATATATATATATATATATATATATATGTAGCATCAAGTGTGGTAGTTGGGATGAGCACTT
Organism: Rutidosis leptorrhynchoides; assembly: GCF_046630445.1. NCBI lineage: Eukaryota > Viridiplantae > Streptophyta > Magnoliopsida > Asterales > Asteraceae > Rutidosis > Rutidosis leptorrhynchoides. The sequence goes on from NC_092339.1 coordinate 185,490,646, forward strand.
GCCTTTGGTGGAATTCTCGTACAATAATAGTTATCATACTAGTATCGGGATGCCACCTTATGAGATGCTTTATGGGTGGAGGTGTCGAACTCCCATTTGTTGGGGTGAAGTGGGTCAAAGAGAAATCGGGAGTACCGATTTGGTTTTAGAGACGAATAGCAAAATCGATATGATTCGGGCTCATTTGAAAATGGCTCAAGATAGACAAAAGTCATATGCCGACAAACGAAGGTGACCAATCGAATTTCAAGAAGGCGACATGGTGATGCTTAAAGTTTCGCCATGGAAAGGTGTTATGAATTGAGGTTGTGTCAAATGGTGTTGTTAGTCACTAACACAATTGTTTAATGTTGAAAGACTTGTAAATGGGTTAAGTGTGACTTAAATTATGAGTCTAAGTGCTAAAATGGGTCAAATGGGTAATGGTTGACCTAATTGGGAGAAATGGGTATGAAATACTCTAAGTTTGTATTAGTTAAGGTTAGTAGACTTTAAATCTCTTGCTTTAGTGATTTAAGATGAGTCTTGGCCATGTATGGGCGGTTTTGGTGTAGTTGAGTTATTTAATGCAATTGGGTCATTAAATGCTCAAGTGTAAGTAATGTGGTTAATTCCACTAGTTGTGTATTGAATGTGTACTTATTGTATTAGGTACTTCACCGTGAAGCTTGCGGAGTTGTTGATTCAGCGCCTAGTCTATAAGGTGAGTGGAATAATTATGCGTACATGTATATGGCGTGTTTATTTGTGAATGTTATGGTATGAACCACGTGCCGGTAGTGCCATAACATGTATGTGACGAGTATTATGATGTGAACCACGTGCCGGTAGCATCAAGTGTGAACCATGTGCCGGTAGCATCAAGTGTGGACCACGTGCCGGTAGCACTATAAAATTTGGATGTGAACCACGTGCCGGTAGTATCAAGTGTGAACCACGTGCCGGTAGCACTATAAAATGAGGCGTGAACCACATGCCGGTAGCGCCAAGGTGTGAACCATGAGCCGGTAGCACTATAAAAGAGTGAGACTCAAATGCGTATGGTGTGAACCACGTGCCGGTAGCACCATAGCATTATGGTTAACCATATTATGTTGTTGAACGTTGGATAAGCATGCTATATATATATATATATATATATATATATATATATATATATATATATATATATATATATATATATATATATATATATATATATATATATATATATTGAGTATACGCTAATGTGGTGTTGTGTTAGTGTACGAGTTGTTAGCATTATGAGTATGACATCATGCTATTGAGTTATATTTTCGTAAGAGGTATTTTGGTGGGTGCGATTGCAAGTAGATGGGTTATATATATGTATGTATAATTGTTGCACTCACTAAGCTTTAGCTTACCCTCTCGTTGTTTACATTTTTAGGTGCAAACGCGGAGAAAGGAAAATGGGTTATTGGGCATTAGATTCCCAAGATGGTTGCTAGTTAAAGCTTTTGGATGATGACCCTATGCTTTTGGGTAGTTTAGCACCAAACCATGCTCGGGTGTAGTTTGGATTAAAACTATCATTTTGAATGGGTCGAACTTGTGTTACATTTGTTAAGGGCCTTTGAGCCGTTTGTAAACATTACGCTTGTGATATTGTTTAAATGGGTTATATGTAACCGTTTATTTGGGCGCTAATAGTTAATTAAATAAAAAAAAAATTTGTCGTATTGTTACGGGTTAGGTTGTTTCACAAGTAAATCCTAACAATAACAGACAACAAAACCAAAATAAACAAAACAACAACACAAGAACCATCACTATTGAAAAACGTCAGCCAAATTGAGTTTGTTAATGCCATTCCAACAAGAAGCGGTTTAACTTTTGAAGAATCACAAATCCCAACAACTCCATCCCAAACACCAAACGCTATTGCACCTACTTCACAAACCGTTGAGAATGAATCAAGTGTTAATGGGGATTCGCGTGAGGTAAAGGTTGAAAAAGATGAACCACGAAGGTTTAAGGGTAAAAATAATGAAGAAGCACCTTTAAGGAAGTACATGGAACCGATTCCATATCCGCAAGCTTTGAGGAAGGAAAAAGTTGAAACTCAACGAAGGGACTTCATGGAAATGATGAAACAAGTTCATGTCAACATTCCGCTCATCTAAGTGCTTAAGGGCATGCCTAATTATGGGAAGTTCATTAAAAATCTTTTATCTTCAAAAGGCATATATGAGGAGGTGTCAGCTACATTTCTCGTAGAGGAATGTTCAGCTATCTTGAAAAAGCAAAAGATGCCTCCTAAATTGGGTGATCCGGGTCGTTTTGTAATCCCATGCAATATGGGCAGGTCGGAAGTGTATGGCGCACTTGTCGACTTGGGGGCTAGTGTAAATCTTATGCCATATTCAATTTATAATAAGTTAAATCTTGGGGAACTAAAACCGACCCGGATGGAATTAAAAATGAAAAACCAAATGTTTGATACACCAATCTGCATAGCCGAAGAACTTATGGTAAAAGTTGGTAAATTGACCTTTCTGGCCGATTTCGTGATCCTCGAAACGCTCGAGGATGAACATGTCCTAATAATTTTGGGACGACCTTTTCTAAACACCGCCGATACAATTATTTTCTTGCAACAAAACAAACTAAGTATCGGGGTGAAAGATGAAAGACTTGATTTTTATGTGCGTGAAGTTGATAAGAAACCAAATTTGTCAAATGTTAAGTCTTTTTGTCAAATGAGGTCATGGATTTGTGTGAAGAAAATGAATTAAAAGCTTTATTGGCGGTTGACACTCCGGGTGTTGACCAATTTGATAAAAATGAGGATTTTGATGTTGATAAAGAGTTTGAAATGTTTATGAAATCTTGCGATGAAAACGGTTTTGAAAACGCTTGTGAAGGTATTATTGATGGAAAACTTTGTGAAAATGCTTTAAGTGACCCCAAAATGGTCAAGGAAATGAATTTAGACCTAAATGTAGGGGGGATGTTATTGGTGAAAACGTCTTGTTGTACCGAATTGTGGAAAATGTTGATGAGAAGATGGTTAAACCCACCCAAGTACTTAAAAAGGGTGAGAAATTTGTTCTCGAAAAGGTTAAAAAGAAATCATTGCAAAAAACCGGTTTTAAAGGAAAAAGTCAATGTTGATACTCATTATGTGAAACACCAAAGAGTCAAACCGGGTGGCAAAGTTTTATTATTTAATCCCAATCTTAAAAAATCACCCGTTCGGTCTAAGTCAACATGGCATGGGCCGTTTGTTGTTAAAAACATACTTGAAAACGGATTTGTTGAGTTGATTAGAAAGGGCAACCCATTTAAAGTTCACTGGGATTGTTTGAAACTTTTTAACGATGAAGTCAAGCAAAAGGGGGTTGATGACATCGACTTTAAACCCCCATGACTACCTTTGTGTTTCAAATGGGTCAAGTGATGGACCCGTGACCTAAAAACATCACAAAACTTGTATATAAATCATTCATGTCGGATTGCATTTCATTTAGGTTTGTATGATATTTCTTTTGTTAGTTGCATTTGCATATAGTTGCATTTCATGCATATGGGTAAACCGGAAAATACCAATAATAGTTTGTGAATGGGTCAAATTGAACTTTAAACTGTAAAAACTGCATTCAAGTATGAAAGCGGCGCTTTTAACCTAAAAGCGGTGCTTTTTATCTTCAAAAGCGGTGCTCCTAATTCTTAAAGGGACGCTTTATCCTGTGATTTTTGACCAAAAATGGACAGTGGTCAAGAGCGACGATTTTGTTCTTCAAAAGCGGCGCTTTTGTTTGCCAGGAACGACGCTTTTCTTTCAAAAGCGGCGCTCCTGGACCTGGGTATTTAAAAAGTTTCTGCACGACCCAAACACCTCATTTTCTTCACCAACTTCATTTATTCTTCCACATAGCGGCTGAATATCATCTAAATTGGACCCTAGCACCGAATTAACATCTCTTGTGAAGATTTCTTGCAATTCTATCATCATTTGACATGAGTAAAGTAAGATTCATGCTCCATTAACACTTATCTTCAATTTATTGCATGATTCTTGCTATGTTCTTACTACTACTTATTTCTAGATTCCTAAGCAATTGATGATGATTATGCTAAATTGGTGATGAACCTTTGTTGTTATCATGATTCTTAACATGATTTGCATGCTTGATTTTGAAAAATTACAACTTGAAATTTTAGGGTTCTTCCCAATTTGGGGGTTTTTGAATATGATGATTAATTGGGAATGTAATGATGTAATCGGTTATTCTATGCTTCTATTGTATATCTAGATTAAAAAGAATCCAACTTTCATGCTTGTATGCGGTTAAATTGAATTTAGGGTTCCTGATTCTTTGACTATTGATTAAGTTTGACCAATTGGGGTGTATTTGTAATCGAACCTTACTTGTTAGTAATCATACTTGAGATGATATGTGAAAGGACCCGTCCTAATCCATCCGGACAAAGTCCATATCGATTATAAACGATTCACAACAGTTGATTACATCGCGAGGTACTTGACCTCTATATGATACATTTTACAAACATTGCATTCGTTTTGAAAAGACAATCTTTCATTACATCTAAAGTTAACAGACATACATACCATTTCATAATATATCTAACTATAAGTGACTTAATAATGATCTTGATAAACTCAACGACTCGAATGCAACGTATTTTGAAATATGTCATGAATGACTCCAAGTAATATCTTTAAAATGATCAAATGCACAGCGGAAGATTTATTTCGTACCTGAGAATAAACATGCTTTCAAGTGTCAACCAAAAGGTTGGTGAGTTCATTAGTTTAGCATAGATAATCATTTCATAATTTTAATAGACCACAAGATTTCATATTTCTATTTCTCATAAACATACGTCCCATGCATAGAGACAAAAATATCATTCATAATGATTGAACACCTGGTAATCGACATTCACAATATACATATAAGAATATCCCCATCATTCCGGGATCCTCCTTCGGACATGATATAAATTTCGAAGTACTAAAGCATCCGGTACTTTGGATGAGGCTTGTTGGGCCCGATAGATCTATCTTTAGAGTTCGCATCAATTAGGGTGTCTGTTCCCTAATTCTTAGATTACTAGACTTAATAAAAAGGGCATATTCGATTAGATAATCCAACCATAGAATGTAGTTTGAAGTACTTGTGTCTATTTCGTAAAACAGTTATAAAAACAGCGCATGTATTCTCAGTCCCAAAAATATATATTGCGTAAGCATTTAAAAAGGGAATAATGAAACTCACCTAATGTATTTTGTAGTAAAAATACATATGACAACATTGAATAATGCAGGGTTGGCCTCGGATTCACGAACCTATATCATTTATGTATATATTAACACATATAATAGAAATCGAACAAATTTATATTTTATTAGTGATATAAATATTATCTTGATAAATTATGTGTTTCATTAATAACTTAAATATATTTATTTTATATATTTTACATAAATAATTATAAAATACTAATGGAGTTGTTAGTTAATAACTATGTTTTTATATAAATCTTTTGTTTGTAATATTAATAACTATAATAGTACTAAATTAATAATATTAATAGTAATAATTATATTTAGTAACGATATTGAAAATAATACTTTTGTTTCTAATGTTTGTCATTTTATTTGTATTAATAATAATGTTAATAATATTAATAAGGATAATAAAATAATACTTGATTAAATTTGATGATTATAACATATAACATTCCTTTTTACCATGTCTATATAAATATAACATCGTTCTTAATACTTAGTGTTTTAATTGTATCATTAAGCGTAATCATAACCATATCTACTTTCATCTTAACATTTCTAAATTTATATTTTCTTTTATATTATAATAATTAATATTCGTAATAATAATAAAAATATAATAATGTTAATAATAACAAATAGGATAATAATACTACCTCCAAGTAATGAGCTCTTAAAAAGAAAATAAACACCGCTGCTCGGGCTTGAACCCCTGACCTCTCGTTATACGCAAACACCCTTAACCATCCTTCTATCTTTCTTTTCTAATTAAAAACCGTATACTATATATAGTAACCAGTTTCTTTCGACCCAAAGAGAAAGGCAGCCCAACAACTAAACCTAGTTTGTGAGTCTACTAACTTTATACGGCCCAACAAGTTTAATTTGGTTGAAACCCATTTACGAAGTTAATAGGAATTGATAGGGTTTCATTAAAAAAAATCAAAAGAAAAAGCAAGTAGCAGCACACGGTTTGCTAGTGTGTCGCCAAAACAGAAAAAAAATAGGTCGGTTCCAACTTCCTCATCAATCATCATCGATCGTTTCATCACAATCATCATCATTATCATACATGTTCATATCACCTTCATCTCATTGATATAAGATCATCGAGCATCCTCCACTCCTCATCTTTAACAATACATCATCATCATCTCATATCGGTATCATCATCATCATTACTGTACCACCATCCAACATCAATTAATCTTGCCATCATCTCATCATCAATATTATATCTATCATCTTATCATCTTTGCAGGAACAAAATCGAATTCATACAGGTGAATTTGTTGGTGGTGGTTTACGATGAAATTTAAAAGAGGGAGAAAGGATGAGAGAGAGAAGGGTGATGATGGGTATTAACCGGTGATGGTGGTTGTGATCATGTATGTGTGTGTGTGTTGGAAGTTCACGGCGGTGGGGTGAAGGTGGAGGTGTGGGTTGACCAGAAAACAGTATAACATGATGGTTGTCGATTACACAGAGAAGAAAAATCAAGGTGATGATTAAAGTGGTTGTTCATGGTTCTCGGTGACAAGGATTAGGAGAGAGATAGATAGAGATAGAGGTGGTTCGATGGTTGTTCATGATGTTGTGGTTATAGGTGGTAGATGAAGGGTGGCATAAGAGTGGTCGTAGAAGGTGGTTCCGGCTGCTTGTGGTGATAGAAGGTGATCAAGGTGGGGTGATTTCGGGTTGTTGATGGTGTTGACGATTTTCCGGTTGAAGATAAAACAAGAAAGAAAAATAACATGAGCATGGTTATGGTGGTGGTTAGGATGGTTTCAAGATGGTGAACCATAATGGTTCTTTTGTTTTCTTGGGTTAAACCGAAAATAAAGACATAACACGAATATGGTAGTTGTTTGGGTTCACGATCAAAGAGTAAGAAGTAGTTATATCAATGGTGGTTTGATGAAATGCAAAATATATATGCATATATAATAATACTCCGTAGAATATTACTTGCAAAACAAAAACAGTAAAGTTAAATAATATAATAATAATAAGTATCTACTTTATTTTCAATAGAATCAAATAAAAGCAAAAGTAGTAATCAGTTAGCATCTCGTGACAATTTGTTGGGTGTACACTACCGACAGTTTTCACGGGCTGTGTATCGTGCACTATTTGAAATTAGTGACGGATAAAAGTCTTCGGAAAAATCCCAAATTTTTATAATAATTATCTTTATTCATTTCAGTCATTGTGGTATAAAATTTGATTATTAATTACTAAATAAAAATTACATTGACTGTCCCTCTCAATTCTGACTAAAATATAAAAAATGTTAAAATTTAATAATTAGATCCTAAATACACTTTTAGTAAGCCTAAAATTTATAGAACTCACTTTCGGATCACCGTTTATTTTAAAATTATATAATTCCTTTTTAGCTCGTTTAATTGAATGACAATTGCGCGTTACCGTCGTTTACTAAATAACTTCAAAATCACAAAATATATATTCTATATACTTTATTTATGTATATATATATATATATATATATATATATATATATATACTTTTTGAATAATAATTATTATAATATTATATTTTATTTTATTTTACATAATAAATTTTAAATATTAAATCATATAATATTTTAAATTGTAATTCAACTTATTATTGTATATTCGTATATTTAAATATATATGTATCTATTTACAAATAGTGATTCGTGAATCATCGAGAATAGTCAAAAGGGCAAATGTGTTCATGTAAACTGTTCCAAAGTTTTCGAGACTCAAAATTACAAACTTTGCTTATCGTGTCGGAAACATATAAAGATTAAAGTTTAAATTTGGTCGAAAATTCTCGGGTCGTCACAGTACCTACCCGTTAAAGAAATTTCGTCCCGAAATTCGAGTGAGGTGGTCATGGCTAATAATAAAAATGTTTTCATGACGAATATGAGTTGATAAATAGAGTTTTATCATCATTGAGTAATATGGAAAAAAAAAATTCGATTATTCGAAGAGTATGAATGAAGCTATTCACAAAAGAATGAAATGAGAAACAAAGATTTGTTTTTAACTTTTGACGTAGTCAGGTTTGAATTTAGAAAATAAGGCGCGTCTTAATCTTTTACGTTGTCTTGGTTGAATTCCGGAATTCAAGGAATTTAAAGAAAATCTTCGAAGTTTGAGAAATTTGATTCTTCGGCGAGTAAGAAAATTAAGTTCTCTATAATTGAATACTGGGATCTACCTTGATTACCCCGTCTGATATTTTCACTATAAATGAACTTCTTCTATTCCCTTATATTCATCATTCCTATACTTTCATTCTTAATTCTTACTTCTAAAAGGTTGGGAAAATACTGCATCCTGTTCTACTTCTTGATATTTTCTTAATTATCATTTCTGTCATCCTTCTTTTCAATCTTTCATCGGAAGAATCTGTTTACTTCTACTATTACCTTGGGGTGATACTATTCTTAATTATACCGTGTCTTTATATTAATATTCGTATTAATATCCATGGTTTGTAACCTCCGTGTTGTTATTGGGTTTTATATTTTCTCTTATATCTTAGAGTCCCTGCTTCCGTCTTCTATAATTATCGTCATTCACAGTTAATGCTCTCTTTTTTTTGCTACGTTTTATACCCCTTTTCTCTTTCGGAGCTGCATGCTTTTGTTTTCTCGTCCCTATTCTACACCAAGCGAAAAATAGTCCAGAATTTGTAGATATAGAGTTTCGAATGATTATAATGTTCTAGGCAGGAAGGAACGTGATAGCACGATTTAATTTGTCAAATTTTTTTAGAATCACTGAAAATAGAACTATCAAGAATATATTTTCTTGATATGTTCAGAAGTTAAGTAGAATGAAAGAGTTATGTAACATGGCACGTGATGACGTTAGGATCTGTGAATCATCACGTCCCATTAGAAACTCAGCATGACTTACTGTAATATAATCACGTTGATCAAGTGTCATTATATTATACTAATTCATGCATCAATTCCCAACATTACTTCAATAACATTCATATTTTAAGCTCGATAGTTTACAGAATATAGAAACTAACAGTTTCTATATGATGTAATACTGATAGCACGAATAGATTAATGATTTCAGATAAGAATAGTTATAAAAATATCTCCAGAAATATGGAGGATATTTATAATGAAAGATACGATAATATCTCGGAATATCTAAGATCAGAGGATGATAGAAACTATTGTCTGCAAGGGTTTAGAGTAAGGAGCAAGATATTCACTAAAGACTTTATCAGACATTGAATCATTTGGATTCTTTGAAGTCAAACTTATTCTTTGTGATTTGTCCACGGCTTTCTTCATAGTTTCGCATAATCTACTTTTCGGTACTAAATTTTCTCTTGAATGTTTCCGATATAATGATACACAGGAAGCACGAAGAGGTATATAATTTCGGACGAGAATATTTTTGAAAATATCCTCAGAAATATCGAAGATATTGATGATGATATTTTGGAATTTCTAAGTTCGATGGTTGATGGAGAAAGATTTTCCACAAGATTATAACATGACTTCGGAGTAATATATTCTCTAAAGATTTCATCGGATTCAGAATTACCTGGATTCTTTGAATATAGGGTTTAGTCCTTGTATTTGTCATTGGTCCCTTCGTGGTTAGCTCAATCCGTTTTTCAGTTCCAACTTTTCTGAGCTTTTCCAACATACTATTCTTTATCATCAAACTTCCGATGATTAAGGTCGTTTATGGTTGTCTATGGTTTCGGCTGCTTCATTCAACTTTTTCAACATTCATAGTGTTGATTTGTGACTGAGTGCTTTTCAGAATTTCAAAATGAGAGATCATAATTCTAAGATATAAATGTCATACATATAACTGTTGATGTAGATATGATGTGAGTTTTCAGAGTACTGATTGCTGATTTCCGGTAATTGGTATGGTAGTTCTCATTACAAGATGCGGATGAGTATATGATAGGGTTTCAATGAATAAATATAATGATTTGTCAGAGAGATCTAAGCCAAGAAGCAACGAGGTTGTTGGTACGTCTGCTGGTAATATGGTGGAATATAAACGAATTCTCTGGTATCAAAAGGGTAATCGTATATATCAGGATTATAGTAAGGCTACTTCGAATGAAAAGTCGAAGTTGACTTGCTGGAGCTGTGACAAAATTGGCTACTTTGAAAAGGGATCGCAAAATTATTTTTGCTAATAAATGCCAAAGGATCTAACGCGGCTACGTGTTAAACTTTTACTCAGTTGCCGAGAGTTTCTCAGGGGCATAACTATATGCATAAATCTTTCCTTCCGTAGATAAAGTGCGGTTGATTCATCCTATCGATTGAGGTGTTTTCAAGAATCATGAAAGGTTTGAACGCAGATTGTAATCGTCAAAATACAAATGGGGTTTAAGATGAAATCAAGTGGCAAACTTGAAGAATTGTTTAGTTTCATATGTTATAATCAATATTTTAATTCATTTTTAATTGTCCAATGTTGATAGTTCTTAGTTGATAGTCTATAGTTAGCAGTTCAATAATTTAATACATAATATTCGAATTAATTGATACATATCGTGACCCGTATACAGGTCTCAGACTCGATCAACTCAAATTATATATATTATTTGAGAATCAACCTCAACCCTGTATAGAGAACTCGATCATTACTGCATATAGAGTGTCTATGGTGATTCCAAATAATATATATAGATGCGTCGATATGATATGTCAAAACCTTGTATACGTGTCCCGATATTTAAAGTATGTAAAATAAATAACAGAATTTAAATGACTATAAATTAAATGCGCGTAAAGTAAATAACAGAAATTAAATGACGATAAATAAAATTGCGATAATTAAACTGCGATAAATAAAATGTAACCAGTTAGCTAGGAACAGTTAGCTAGGAACAGTTAGCGTGGATTCTTAGCAATATTTCAATTAGTTAATTCGTTTTTTTTTTCCTAATAAATTTTATTTTGTTCAATGTTTTCTTCATTATGCCACTTGTTGGATTCTGAGAAGTCAAAATCCAAATATGAAATTGAATAAAAATGGTTATTCTGTGGTGAACGGATTCGTATATCAGTGGTTGTAAATAGGATAGTAAATGACTGTTGAATCAGATTCGAAAAATGTACAATGTAACTTATTAATATGAAATCTAAATATTCCTCAGGTATTACCTACCCGTTAAAATATTTTCAACATTAACAGTTTGTACAAAAGAGTTTTTTAATTACAATCTTTATGAAGACATATATACATATATATTTTCTTCAGACGTAATCATGGATTTTCTGAGTCAATGTGATATTAAACTCATCAGATTTACGGCTAAAACTAGAGTACATAATCTCTAAAACATTAAAGATTACATAATTGTCATGAAGGACGAAGATAGTTTATGTAGAACGATTCGTAGAACGATGATTATATTCGAGGTACCGAATGAGACGTTGAGGCGTGTGACGTTGAAACTTGGGTTGTTGGTGGTAATGGTATTGATGTTATTGCTGAAGCTGGTAAGTTTTGCACCATATTCTGCAAATTGATTACTCGAGCGCGAAGCTTGTTGGCTTCTTTCATTATTTCAGAATGATTGTCGGTTGGAAAGAGCGGCTGAATAAGGTTTAGAATTGTGGATATAATATAATCGTGTTGATATATTCGGTAAATGAGGGTGGAGATGGTGTTTCAGACTGGTTCGCCGATAAGTGCTTCAGGTTCTTCACCAAGAGATGAATTCGGTTGGTGAAAAGGATTGCCTTCTTCGCGTCTCCATTGATTAAGTCGTTTACGAACCCATTAGATGAATTGGGGATGGTTGATTTGTTGATTCTCTTTGATGACACCGCTTTCGGGGCTTAGGTGAATATCCATGTCGGAATAGCTGTCGGAATAACTATCAAAATAGCTATCGAAATCTGAGGGACTCGAACTGGTTGTGGAATTCATCTCGTACAATCAGATGAAGGATTTTCGATAAGAAAGAGATTATATGATGTAGATTAGTACCCTGCAATACATAATTTACATATGCATATATAATACTAAAATCCCATAAGTTACGGAGGAATCTACGGAAGCTGTCAGGCAAAGGTAACAATAACAGATATGCTAAGATATGAATTAGCAGGTACGCTAAGATACGAATTTTGTCTATACACTATTCATGCAATCATTGCAGTAAGATGTGTCTAGACTAAGAATGATAGGCATGTAATTTCTTAAGGATGATAAGCAGATAATTTCCGACACGAAATGATAAGCAAAACATTTGACATGCAGACACGGTCGAAGTCCAGACTCACTAATGCATCCTAACAACTATCAGTTAGCCACACTAATGCAAGACCTGGTTCGCTAAGACCACCGCTCTGATACCAACTGAAAGGACCCGTCCTAATCCATCCGGACGAAGTCCATATCGATTATAAACAATTCACAACAGTTGATTACATCGCGAGGTACTTGACCTCTATATGATACATTTTACAAACATTGCATTCGTTTTGAAAAGACAATCTTTCATTACATCTAAAGTTAACAGACATACATACCATTTCATAATATATCCAACTATAATTGACTTAATAATGATCTTGATAAACTCAACGACTCGAATGCAACGTCTTTTGAAATATGTCATGAATGACTCCAAGTAATATTTTTAAAATGATCAAATGCACAGCGGAAGATTTCTTTCGTACCTGAGAATAAACATGCTTTCAAGTGTCAACCAAAAGGTTGGTGAGTTCATTAGTTTAGCATAGACAATCATTTCATAATTTTAATAGACCACAAGATTTCATATTTCTATTTCTCATAAACATACGTCCCATGCATAGAGACAAAAATATCATTCATAATGATTGAACACCTGGTAATCGACATTCACAATATACATATAAGAATATCCCCATCATTCCGGGATCCTCCTTCGGACATGATATAAATTTCGAAGTACTAAAGCATCCGATACTTTGGATGGGGCTTGTTGGGCCCGATAGATCTATCTTTAGAGTTCGTATCAATTAGGGTGTCTGTTCCCTAATTCTTAGATTACCAGACTTAATAAAAAGGGCATATTCGACTAGATAATCCAACCATAGAATGTAGTTTGAAGTACTTGTGTCTATTTCGTAAAACAGTTATAAAAACAGCGCATGTATTCTCAGTCCCAAAAATATATATTGCGTAAGCATTTAAAAAGGGAATAATGAAACTCACCTAATGTATTTTGTAGTAAAAATACATATGACAACATTGAATAATGCAGGGTTGGCCTCGGATTCACGAACCTATATCATTTATGTATATATTAACACATATAATGGAAATCGAACAAATTTATATTTTATTAGTGATATAAATATTATCTTGATAAATTATGTGTTTCATTAATAACTTAAATATATTTATTTTATATATTTTACATAAATAATTATAAAATACTAATGGAGTTGTTAGTTAATAACTATGTTTTTATATAAATCTTTTGTTTGTAATATTAATAACTATAATAGTACTAAATTAATAATATTAATAGTAATAATTATATTTAGTAATGATATTGAAAATAATACTTTTGTTTCTAATGTTTGTCATTTTATTTGTATTAATAATAATAATGTTAATAATATTAATAAGGAAAATAAAATAATACTTGATTAAATTTGATGATTATAACATATAACATTCCTTTTTACCATGTCTATATAAATATAACATCGTTCTTAATACTTAGTGTTTTAATTGTATCATTAAGCGTAATCATAACCATATCTACTTTCATCTTAACATTTCTAAATTTATATTTTCTTTTATATCATAATAATTAATATTCGTAATAATAATAAAAATATAATAATGTTAATAATAACAAATAGGATAATAATACTACCTCCAAGTAATGAGCTCTTAAAAAGAAAATAAACACCGCTGCTCGGGCTTGAACCCCTGACGTCTCGTTATATGCAAACACCCTTAACCATCCTTATCGTACACGTTCATATCAGAAAAAAAATAGGTCGGTTCCAACTTCCTCATCAATCATCATCGATCATTTCATCACAATCATCATCATTATCGTACACGTTCATATCACCTTCATCTCATTGATATAAGATCATCGAGCATCCTCCAATCCTCATCTTTAACAATACATCATCATCATCTCATATCGATATCATCATCATCATTACTGTACCACCATCCAACATCAATTAATCTTGCCATCATCTCATCATCAATATTATATCTATCATCTTTGCAGGAACAGAATCGAATTCATACAGGTGAATTTGTTGGTGGTGGTTTACGATGAAATTTAAAAGAGGGAGAAAGGATGAGAGTGAGAAGGGTGATGATGGGTATTAACCGGTGTTGGTGGTTGTGATCATGTATGTGTGTGTGTGTTGGAAGTTCACGGTGGTGGGGTGAAGGTGGAGGTGTGGGTTGACCGGAAAACAGTATAACATGATGGTTGTCGATTACACAGAGAAGAAAAATCAAGGTGATGATTAAAGTGGTTGTTCATGGTTCTCGGTGACAAGGATTAGGAGAGAGATATATAGAGATAGAGGTGGTTCGATGGTTGTTCATGATGTTGTGGTTATAGGTGGTGGATGAAGGGTGGCATAAGAGTGGTCGTAGAAGGTGGTTCCGGCTGCTTGTGGTGATGGAAGGTGATCAAGGTGGGGTGATTTCGGGTTGTTGATGGTGTTGACGGTTTTCCGGTTGAAGATAAATCAAGAAAGAAAAAT
Organism: Rutidosis leptorrhynchoides; assembly: GCF_046630445.1. Classification (NCBI taxonomy): domain Eukaryota; kingdom Viridiplantae; phylum Streptophyta; class Magnoliopsida; order Asterales; family Asteraceae; genus Rutidosis; species Rutidosis leptorrhynchoides. The sequence goes on from NC_092339.1 coordinate 185,505,666, forward strand.
AACATGAGCATGGTTATGGTGGTGGTTAGGATGGTTTCAAGATGGTGAACCATAATGGTTCTTGTTGTTTTCTTGGGTTAAACCGAAAATAAAGACATAACACGAATATGGTAGTTGTTTGGGTTCACGATCAAAGAGTAAGAAGTAGTTATATCAATGGTGGTTTGATGAAATGCAAAATATATATGCATATATAATAATACTCCGTAGAATATTACTTGCAAAACAAAAACAGTAAAGTTAAATAATATAATAATAATAAGTATCTACTTTATTTTCAATAGAATCAAATAAAAGCAAAAGTAGTAATCAGTTAGCATCTCGTGACAATTTGTTGGGTGTACACTACCGACAGTTTTCACGGGCTGTGTATCGTGCACTATTTGAAATTAGTGGCGGATAAAAGTCTTCGGAAAAATCCCAAATTTTTATAATAATTATCTTTATTCATTTCAGTCATTGTGGTATAAAATTTGATTATTAATTACTAAATAAAAATTACATTGACTGTCCCTCTCAGTTCTGACTAAAATATAAAAAATGTTAAAATTTAATAATTAGATCCTAAATACACTTTTAGTAAGCCTAAAATTTATAGAACTCACTTTCGGATCACCGTTTATTTTAAAATTATATAAGTTCCTTTTTAGCTCGTTTAATTGAATGACAATTGAGCGTTACTGTCGTTTACTAAATAACTTCAAAATCACAAAATATATATTCTATATACTTTATTTATGTATATATATATATATATATACTTTTTGAATAATAATTATTATAATATTATATTTTATTTTATTTTACATAATAAATTTTAAATATTAAATCATATAATATTTTAAATTGTAATTCAACTTATTATTGTATATTCGTATATTTAAATATATATGTATCTATTTACAAATAGTGATTCGTGAATCGTCGAGAATAGTCAAAAGGGCAAATGTGTTCATGTAAGCTGTTCCAAAGTTTTCGAGACTCAACATTACAGACTTTGCTTATCGTGTCGGAAACATATAAAGATTAAAGTTTAAATTTGGTCGAAAATTCCCGGGTCGTCACAATATGGTTAATTTCTATACTAAAATGCATACTCCTAGTCTTAAGCTTAACTTGACCTTTGACTTTGACTAGAGTTGACTTTTCGCAATTAAGTTGTATTAACCATAGTTGCATGTTGTGAAGCTTTTGCTCTGAAATTAAATGTAGGGGGCATGTTTCCCTATCAATTTGAATGTTAGATAATTGATTAATGCTAACGTCATGGAATCATTTTCGCGTTTATTATTTGTCGAGTTAATTTCAGAGAAGTGATAAAGGAAAGGGACTTACAAGATCCATTGTAACATCCTAGGTAACACGTTCCCCGTAGCAAGATATTGTCCGCTTTGCCCGTGGGCGCACAGATTTTTTCTGGTGACCAAAGACGACGAACACTTTCCCAGGAGGTCACCCATCCTGGTAGTGCACTCGTCCGAGCACGCTTAACTGCAGGGTTCTCATAAGATCTGCTGCGCTTGTGGTCCCAAAACGCGTCATGCTAGGAAAGGTCTCCACACCCTTATAAGGCATGCTTCGTTCCCCTCTCCAACCGATGTGGGACGGATGTAACACGGATGTTACAATCCTCCCCCCTAATGGGACACAGCGTCCTCGCTGTGCACGTGGTTCGGGGCCTGGCTCTGATACCATCTGTAACATCCCAGGTAACACGTTCCCCGTAGCAAGATATTGTTCGCTTTGCCCGTGGGCGCACGGATTTTTCCTGGTGACCAAAGACGACGAACACTTTCCCAGGAGGTCACCCATCCTGGTAGTGCACTCGTCCGAGCACGCTTAACTGCAGGGTTCTCATAAGATCTGCTGCGCTTGTGGTCCCAAAACGAGTCATGCTAGGAAAGGTCTCCACACCCTTATAAGGCATGCTTCGTTCCCCTCTCCAACCGATGTGGGACGGATGTAACACGGATGTTACATCCATCGATGCTCATGAATGGTTGCAAGAGAATTTACCGGATGAAGCACTTCAATTTTAAATGGTTAATAGGATTCATATGCCGGTGTGCCCAACCAAGTACATTTATTGGATTGAATTTAAATTACGGGTTTGGGTCATGAGATTCGAGATGAGCTCATAGTTGAAGAGTCTCATAATGTTATGCGACCGTGGGAACCTCTCCTCTACATGCAAGAAGATATCTACCCAACACCAACCCATGAATTCCTGACAACTTTAAGGGTTCACTTTAAGGTCCGTTCGCCATGGTTAGACAACTACCTCACATTTAGGCTAGGGGAAAAGAAAGGCAAATGAACATGAGCCAATTCATGGCATGTCTAGGTCTCTACATGGATTCTCATCATGATCTTACCTACATGTACTTGGCCAAATGTGAAACTTTCAATCCGAATGAGTTTGATCCAAAGCGAGTGTGGCACAAAATTAGTGATGTCGAGCTAACTCCCACAAATCAAGTTCCTAGTGCGCTCAAAAGCCCAACACTTTAATGCATCCAAAGGTTCTTCTCGCAATTGCTCTTCCACCAAACAGAGGATGTTGATAGGATGACGTTGTTCGATATTTGGTTCATTCATTGTATTCACAAGAAAAAGCACATTTACATCCCAACCTCATCGCAAGTTATCTATTTGATGAAAGTGGCGAGAATTCTATGCTCCCAAGTGTTGGTGGTCACTATGTGACTCGAATTGCAAAGTTTTTGAAAGTCAATCTCAGTGAGTTGGATAAGATTCCTATGGCTTTCCTAGGTTATCATGAGTGCATATGGAGGCGCATCTAGACGGCAAGCCCGACACGCAATGGGTATTTGGTAACGAATCTTAATAATGTTTTGTGAAACAATTTATTTTATGACTTGGCATGTAACTTAACTTAATTTGGCATTTGTGTAGGAACTTGGGATTATCGATTTGGTGTGAGGTAGTATACCTCTATTGCTACTCTCACACATTATCATTTCTATGTTTGTAATAATTTGACAATTATGCGTGTGTGGATATTATTGTGGATGTTTGTGTTTTCTCTTGCTTGTTGTGGTTCTTAGTGGCAGAATACACTATTTGATGATTGATCCAAGCCTGGCATTAAGTTCAGGCGTCAAGCTTATCGACTTGCATTCTTTTGGTGACTACGTTTATCCGATTGATGACAATAAAGATCACTTGATCTATTTCGGTTTTTATTTCTTCTCTATTCTATTCTCTTTTCAAAATGCCCCTCATTTTTACTTATTCTATCGTTTCAATACAATGAGGGCATTGCATCAAACTAAATATATGGGGGAGAGTTAAAATATCGGGTCATTTTGAACTTTTTAAGGTAAACTTGTCACTTACTCTATAAAGATTAAAACTTGCAATGTTGATCAATTTTTGGAAAAAGTTTGTAACCATTACATTAACTTATATCATAACCACTAAATTGGTTAAAACTTGTAAAATTTTAAATTTTTTGGAAAAGTAAAGTCTTTTCCTTGTGTTCCAAACTTAAGGAAGTAAAGTCTTCCTTTTGTGTTTATGATTGCAATTTCAAAGTGAAAGTGGTCTTTCACTTTTCATATGATATTGTGCTAAAATGATAAAATCTTGAGAAAAATCAAACTTGTGCTTGAAAGTGATGTTCTTTCATGCATGTTGCACCAAAACCAAGTGTTTAAAGCATCATGCTTTAACACTTCCGGATGAGTCAAGTCCATCCATGATAGGGATTCAAGTCTCCCGAATGTCGTTTTACTTGGTGCGGGAGACTTCCTAATCCACACCATTTTATATTGACATTGGTTGTCTCATCATTTCATGATGTTTCAACCGATGTATCATACCGTGGGAAGAGGAGCCACTGAACTTCACTATGTACTCTTCTTGATGAAGAGTAATGGCTTCGTGCTAGTATTGCTAGACAACACATGCCATAGTCAAAACCTATGGCACCCTTATGATCTATCAATTAACGAAAAGGTAGTAGCTACTTCTTACCTTTTCTTAACATAAGCATAAAAGTTTGTTATGTGGGAAGTAGACGAGTAAATAAAAGCTTTAAGCTTTGACACTCCCGGGAGAGTTGAATCATCCCATTTGTTGTCTTTGGAAGTCAAGTCTTCTAAACTTGGAAGTAAAGTCTTCCAAGTTTAAGTTGTGTTCCAAGCTTGGGACTAAAGTCTCCCAACTTAAGTTCGAGTTCTTTTTAGGAAGTAAAGTCTTCCTAGTGCCTAAAAGCCGAGTGTTGAAGGTTTTATCTTTAACACTCGAGCGTGACTCACAACCACTCATCAAGGAATTCAAGTCCTTTAAAATTTGGAATTGATGGACCTCTGGGGCCCTAATTCCACGAACCTCCATCAATGCTTTCGCCCTACTATAAGAGAAACCATAGAGTTGTGATAAAAAGCTTGATGAGTGCCGGTCATCCCTAGCCCGGGTTGACCAATAAAGATAGGGGTACCCAGTCCCCTAGCTTTGGCACACCCACCTTAACCCATATTTTGGAATTGACTATCAAATTTAGAATTGACGATTATGCTTGGAATTGACGATCATTGGTGTTTTGGGGGCATGGAGGTGGAAGAGGGATAGCCATCGCAGGTTGATTAGGGGAGCATACTTTTCGGAGGTATACACTTTACACGATAGACTTTTCGGAGCATACTTTGCATGGTGATTCGGACTTATTGCATACATTTAGCGACATTTTGTGATTGATTTTGAGATTTGATTTGTTTGGTATTTTGGTGAGTTAATGGCTATACCGTGAATCCTACATATTTAGTCAAGGTCAAGGAGGTCAAAGTTTGAGTTTGTGAAGATTTGATACTTGGTGATTGATGTTTGATGATCTCTTAGAAGATGGAGTTGGCCTTGACAGGTGAATGGTTGGTTTAGGTAGGTTTAGGCTTGAAGTGTGATTGTGTTTAGTATTTGAGGATCGAAGGCTTGAAGTTGTGCTAGTTGAAGAGATTGTTTAAAGCTTACATTGAGTTTGTGTTAGAAGAAGAAGACAAGATGATGTTTGTGCTTGGTCCTAAGCAAATGCAAGTTTTGGAGGTCATTCTAGCCATCAAAGTGCATATCCATTAAAGGTATCAAGTGTTGCCCAAACTTTTCGCACTTTGGCTTTGATCATCTATTTGCTCTTTATCTCCAAGGCTTGTTTTGTTGATTTGTTTACTTGAAGACAACCAAGGTTCAAATGTAGGGGGATTGATATTGATCTAATTATACATGTTTATCTCGCAATATCTTCCTCACTTTACTCGGTTTTTGATGATTATGGAGCCTATTTGATATGCTTATGAGCTGAATGGCAATTTGGGGGCTAAAAGCTTGATTTGGTGTAAAATTAACCTAGTCTTGATCAAAAGTGGCAAAGAAAATGAAAAGTGCGGGATTCAGCTCTAGAAGCGCCGCTCCTACAATAAAAGCGCCGCTCCTTATGGACAAAAGTGCCGCACCTCATCTAAAAACGACGTTCTTGTACACATTTTTGCACCATTTTCCACCAGTAACGAGAAGCGCCGTTCCTCATTGCCAAAAGCGCCGCTCCTATCTACCAAAAGCCCACTCCTGAAGATAGCCAAAAGCGTCGCTCCTGAGCCAAAAGCGGCGTTCCTGACGCTGATCAGCCCATAATTCTCAACACTATAAAAGGAAAGAGATAAAGCCATTTTTGGGAGAGCTGTAATTCTAATTCCGATTTTCACCTACAAAATCCTAATTTCATCATCCATTGGTGTTTAAAGGTGAATTGAAGGAAGCAAGCTCAAGTTCTATCATAGATTAACTCTAGATCTTCATCATCTTTGTATTTGGGTTGTAATCTCTACTTTTCTTTATCTACTTTGAATCTATTGCCTGTAATAACTCTAAAATGATGATTATTTCTGTTTGTATGTGAAATGCCCCGTTCATATCGATTATAAACGATTCACAATAGTTGATTTCATTGCGAGGTATTTGACCTCTAAATGATACATTTTACAAACATTGCATTCGTTTTTAAAAGACAAACTTTCATCACATCGAAAGTTAACGGCATTGAACAAATGTAGGGTTGGCCTTGGATTCAGGAACCTATATCTTGTAGTTGAACAAATATATATATTATTATTAGTGATATAACTATTATTTTCATAAATTTTATGTCTCATTAATAACTTAAATATACTTATTTTATATATCTTGAGTAACTAATTAATATAATAATAGAGTTAGGTTTTATGTATTAGATATGGTTTTATATAATTAATATTTATTTTAATAATATTAATGATACTAGTAATAATAAAAATGGTAATAATGATAATGATAATACTAATTTTTATTAATGGTGGTGTTAGTAATAATATTGATGATAATGATAATAATAATTAATAACTTACTTAAATCATAATCTTATCCATAGTTTTAAATCCATAAACTTATACAGATTACATAATATTATGTATAGCAAATTTTTTTTTTTTTATATTCGAAGTTTTGAATTAACGTTTACAACATTACTTTTTAAATCATGATCTTTACTTAATCTTAATTATATTATACTTAATTCATAACTTATTTATAATATTTTTATTTCCAAACACTCTTTCTAATATTCTAATATCTTCATATTTAAATTTAAAGATAATAATAATACAAATAATGCTTAATGCTAATACTAGTCTTAATAATAATGATAATAACAGTAGTTTTTAAATGAAACAAAAAGTTTAATAATAGGGATAATGAAAGTAATATTTTTGATAAAAATACATAATACTTAGTAGTAGTAGTAGTAATAATAATAATAATAATAATAATAATAATAATAATAATAATAATAATAATAATAATAATAATAATAATACTAATAATAATAATACAATCTTATTATTAATGATAATATTAATAATAATACTACTTAATGATATTACTAGTAAGAATAATAATATTAGTAACAACACTAATAATAATAATAATAAATAATCCTAATTGTAATTATACTACTTATACTAATAATAACAATAATGATAATACTCTTAATGTGATTAATGATAAGGATTCTTCTAATATATTAGGAGTAATAATAATAATAATAATAATAATAATAATAATAATAATAATAATAATAATAATAACAAAAATAATAATAATAACAAAAATGATAATAATAATAATAATGAAAGGCTACCTCCAAATGTTTTCCCTAAAAAAAATGCCCACAACCGGAGTCGAACCTGAGACTTCTCGCTCACCCGCACCAACACCCAACCATTTCACTGACTCGATTTTTTTTGATTAAACCCCATCGCCAAATTTATTTAACCTTTTGATTCTGTTACCCTATTTCTTCATCTTCTTCAAAACGTATTCGACCAAATCAAATTCAAATCATCACAACAACAATTTTTGATACTTCAAATTAATACCAGTTAATAAAAATCAAATGTTTATATTAATTGAAGAAAAATAAAAAAATATAAAGAATCAAAAATAGCTGCTGCTGCAGCTCGCTGGTTAGCGAAGAAAGAAAAAAAAATATGATTTTGAGTTTGAAAACGTTTTAGCCAAAACTTGCAACACCAAATAGGTTTCAAATCACATTTATAACCTTTCTCGATCGACAATTTAACTGGAGATATCAAACCAATTTCGAATTTTAATGAAGAACAATGTTTGACTTTTTTCGATTCAAAACTTTGACTCAAGAATTCAGATTCGATATTAAAAATTGGAAAATGGAACTTTGCAGATAGTTTCTATAGTGGATTCCTAACAGAACCACATTAACACATTTTGAATTTGATTTCGTAATCGACTTTAAAAAAAAACGAGAACATGGTGGAAGACTGTTTTTCTTAGTTTTTCTGTTTTGATCTCGAAAATTACAGCCTCCATTATATAATGTGATTGAGTAGGTTTATAATAAATCATAGATTGTTTGTAAATTGACAATTGAGGTTGACATATAACAAATTATAGACAATAAGTACTGAAAATTCCAATCAGTAGGAAAGTAAAATAAAAAAATAAAAAGGGACGTCGACATCTAACAAATTTTGTTGTGTTTTGGCAACTTGAAATCAATCCTGTAATAATCCGAAGATAGAAACAATAATCGTATACAGTGTGATCATGAGATTAAACTGAATTCCTTAGGATTCGTTTATTATATCCATTTTTAAATAAATAAGTGTAAATATTAATAATATATAATTCTATTAATATTAATAATGGTAATTGATAATAATATTAATAATAATAAATAATAATAATATTCATAGTAATATATAATAATAATATTGAAAATGATAATAGTAATAATAATTATAAGGATAATAATAAAAATGAATAAAATAATTATAATAATAATTTTTAATTAAAAATGATGGTTCATATTATTAATATTAATGATACAAATATTAATATTAATATTAATATTAACATTACCAATAATAATGAAAGTAATAATAGTAATATAACAATCATATTTTTAACGTATAATTATATTTAACATATTATACATTATAATTGCACCACATATAACATATGTTGAATATTATTTATTCATTTTAATATAAATACATTGTACAATATGTGTTTGCATCTTAAATATAATTGTCTTATATCTTTATAAGTATTATATATATATTTACTTGATATGTTATTTTCTTTTATTAAAATAAATTTCGACATATAATATTTATAACTTATATATATATATATATATATATATATTCCAATATACATATGATAATAATTATTATAGAAATCATATATACATAGATTTATTTTAGTAACAACTTATTTTGTATAATATTTTACATTTTTAATTTTAATGAGTTAATAACATTTTTATAATTTCTACTACTTACATTGATAATTATATATATATATATATATATATATATATATATATATATATATATATATATATATATATATATATATATATATATATATATATATATAGTTGTTTACAAACAATTGTTCGTGAATCGTCGGGATTAGTCAAAGGGTAATTGCATATATGAAATCAGTTCAAAATTTTTAAACTCAACATTATAGACTTTGCTTATCGTGTCTATTTCATATTAAGATTAAGTTTAAATTTAGTCAGAAATTTTTGGGTCGTCACAGTACCTACCCGTTAAAAAAATTTCATCCCGGAATTTGATTGGGATGGTCATGGCTGACAATAAGTATATTTTCATGATGCATACGAGCTAGAAATCTGAGTTTTATCATCAGTGAATAATATGATAAAACAATTTGTTTATGTGAAGAGTACGAATGAAGCTATCACAAAAGAGTGAAATGAGTAAATAGTGTTTTATCAAATCTTTTGACGTAGATATGGTTGATTTCCGGAATTCAAAGGATTTTGAGAAAATTTTCGTAATAAGATTTGATTCTTCGGAATTCAAGGAAATTAGGATCCTCTTTGATTAAATGCGATGATCGGTCTCGATTACTTTGTCTGATATTTCACTATAACTCCACCCTCTTCGTTTCCTTTATATTTTGGAGTTTCATTCTCTTGTTTTCTCTTCCCGACTTTAAGTCAAGCGAAAAATGGTCCAGAATTCGTAGGTATGAAGTCTCGAATTAACATGACTAATGTTCTAAGAGAGAGATTGTAATAGCACGATCTTAAATGGTTAAATTACCAAAATTCAAGAGAAAAAAAAATAGAACTTATCAGAAAGATATGTTCTTGATATATTCAGAGATTAGGTAGAATGTAAGAGTCGTGTGCCAACATGGCACATGATGACGTTATGGTCTGTGAATCATCACGTTTCATTAGAAACTCAGCATGACTTACTGTAATATAATCACGTTGATCAAGTGTCATTATATTATACTAACTCATGCTTCAGTTCCCAACACTACTTCAAAAACATTCATACTTTAAACTCGAAGGTTTCAGAAATTTTAGAAACTGAAACAGTTTCTTCTATGATGTAATACAGATAACGTGGAGAGATAAATAATATCGGACAAGAATATTTATGAAGGTATCTTCAGAAATATTTAGGATATTAATAATAAAAGATACGACAATATCTTAGAATTTTAGAATTAAATTGTGATGAAGAAATTCATTCACCATGATTTAGAGCGATTAAGGAGCAAGTTATTCGCTAAAGATTTTATCAGAAACAGAATCATCTGAATCCTTTATGTACAAGTTTAGTCCTTGTAATTTGTTCAGAGTCTCTTTCATGATTTGCTCAATTTATTTTTCAGTATCAAAATCTTTGAGCCTTTTCAACATTCCGGGTATTGATTCATAGACTGGGTGCTTTTCAAAATTTTAGAATGAAAGATATAATTCTAAGAGGTAAATGTTATATGTATACATATAACTGTTGATGTAGAAACAGTGCAAGATTCGAAATACTGATTGCTGATTCTCTGTAATTGGTGTGGCAATTCTCGTTACCAGATGCGGATGAGAATATGATGAGACTTCAATAGATAAATATAGTGATTTGTCGGAGGGATTTAAGCCAAAGAGCAACGAGGTTGCTGGTACGTCTGCTGGTAATAAGATGGAATATAAAAGGTTCTCCGGTAACAATAAAAGAGCATGCATATATATCAAGGTTATAATAAGGTTGTTTCGAACGAAAATCGAAGTTGACTTGCTGGAGCTATGACAAAACTGGCTATCTCGAACAGGAGTTGCAAAGTTATTTTTGGTAATAATAACGCTAAAGGAATTAGCACAGCTACGTGTTAAACGTTTACTCAGTTTCTGAGAGTTTTTTTTCTTCAGGTGCATAACTATATGCATAAATCTTTCCTTCTATAGATGAAGTGTGGTTGGTTCATCCTCTCGATTGAGGTGTTTTCAACAATCATGAAAGGTTTGAACGCAGATTGTAATCGTCAGGATACAGATGAGGTTTAAGATGAAATTGTAGTGACCCGAACTTTTCCATGTTTATATATATTAAATGAAATTGATATTTACATGATTAAGTATTTCTAACATGTTAAGCTATCAAACTTGTTAAGACTTGATTAATTAAAATAGGTTTCATATAGACAATTGACCACCCAAGTTGACCGGTGATTCACGAACGTTAAAACTTGTAAAAACTATATGATGACATATATATGATTATATATATATATATAGTTAACATGATATTATGATAAGTAAGTATCTCATTAGGTATTTTAACAATGAGTTATATACATAAAATTGAGTTTATTGAATTAAGAAACTCGAAACGATATATATAACGATTATCGTTATAACAACGTCTTACTAAATACATACGAATCATATTAAGATATTGATACACTATGTTTAATCATGATAAATGATAATTAAACATGTCATTAAGTGTATTAACAATGAACTATATATGTAAAAACAAGACTACTAACTTAATGATTTTGAAACGAGACACATATGTAACGATTATCGTTGTAACAACATTTAACTGTATATATATCATACTAAGATATATTAATATATCATAATATCATGATAATGTAATAATTTAACATCTCTTTAGATATAATAAACAATGGGTTAACAACATTTAACAAGATCGTTAACCTAAAGGTTTCAAAACAACATTTACATGTAACGACTAACGATGACTTAACGACTCAGTTAAAATGTATATACATGTAGTGTTTTAATATGTATTTGTACACTTTTTAAAGACTTCAAGACACTTATCAAAATACTTCTACTTAACAAAAATGCTTACAATTACATCCTCGTTCAGTTTCATCAACAATTTTACTCGTATGCACCCGTATTCATACTCGTACAATACACAGCTTTTAGATGTATGTACTATTGGTATATACACTCTAATGATCAGCTCTTAGAAGCCCATGTGAGTTACCTAACACATGTGGGAATCATCATTTGGCAACTAGCATGAAATATCTCATAAAATTACAAAAATATGAGTAATCATTCATGACTTATTTACATGAAAATAAAATTACATATCCTTTATATCTAATCCACATACCAACGACCAAAAACACCTACAAACACTTTAATTCTTCAATTTTCTTCATCTAATTGATCTCTCTCAAGTTCCATCTTCAAGTTCTAAGTGTTCTTCATAAATACTACAAGTTCTAGTTTCATAAAATCAAGAATACTTCCAAGTTTACTAGCTCACTTCCAATCTTGTAAAGTGATCATTCAACCTCAAGAAAACCTTGTTGTTTACAGTAAGATATCATTCTAAATCAAGGTAATACTCATATACAAACTTTGATTCAATTCCTATAACTATAACTATCTTAATTCGAGTGATAATCTTACTTGAACTTGTTTTCATGTCATGATTCTACTTCAAGAACTTTCAAGCCATCCAAGATCCTTTGAATCTAGATCATTTCTTGTTACTTTCAGTAGGTTTACCTACTAAAATTGAGGTAGTAATGATGTTCATAACATCATTTGATTCATACATATAAAACTATCTTATTCAAAGATTTGAACATGTAATCACTAGAACATAGTTTAGTTAATTCTAAACTTGTTCGCAAACAAAAGTTAATCCTTCTAACATAACTTTTAAATTCAATTAAACACATGTTCTATATCTATATGATATGCTAACTTAATGATTTAAAACCGGAAAACACGAAAAACACCGTAAAACCGGATATATGCCGTCGTAGTAACACCGCGGGCTGTTTTGGGTTAGTTAATTAAAAACTATGTTAAACTTTGATTTAAAAGTTGTTCTTCTGGAAAAATGATTTTTCTTATGAACATGAAACTATATCCAAAAATCATGGTTAAACTCAAAGTGGAAGTATGTTTTCTAAAATGGTCATCTAGACGTCGTTCTTTCGACTGAAATGACTACCTTTATAAAAACGACTTGTAACTTATATTTCTGACTATAAACCTATACTTTTTCTGTTTAGATTCATAAAATAGAGTTCAATATGAAACCATGGCAATTTGATTCACTCAAAACGTATTTAAAACGAAGAAGTTATGGGTAAAACATGATTGGATATTTTTTTGATTGTTGTAGCTACGGGAAATATTGTAACAATTCTATACAAATCATATCCTAGCTAACTTATATTGTATTATACATATATTCTAATATATTATGTAATCTTGGGATACCATAGACACGTATGCAAATGTTTTGACATATCATATCGACCCATGTTTATATATTATTTGGAACAACCATAGACACTCTATATGCAGTAATGTTGGAGTTAGCTATACAGGGTTGAGGTTAATTCCAAAAATATATATACTTTGAGTTGTGATCTAGCCTGAGACGTATATACACTGGGTCGTGGATTGATTCAAGATAATATATATCGATTTATTTCTGTACATCTAACTGTGGACAAGTAGTTGTAGGTTACTAATGAGGACAACTGACTTAGTAAACTTAAAACAGTAAAACGTATTAAAAATGTTATAAATATATTTTGAACATACTTTGATATATATGTACATATTTGTTATAGGTTCGTGAATCGACCAGTGGCCAAGTCTTACTTCCCGACGAAGTAAAAATCTGTGAAAGTGAGTTATAGTCCCACTTTTAAAATCTAATATTTTGGGATGAGAATACATGCAGTTTTATAAATGTTTTACGAAATAGACACAAGTAATTGAAACTACATTATATGGGTGAATGATCGAAGCCGAATATGCCCCTTTTGCTTGGTAACCTAAGAATTAGTAAACCGATCTACTAATTGACGCGAATCCTAAAGATAGATCTATTGGGCCTAACGAACCCCATCCAAAGTACCGGATGCTTTAGTACTTCGAATTCGTTTATATCATGTCCGAAGGATTTCCCAGAATGATAGGGGATATTCTTATATGCATCTTGTTATTGTCGGTTACCAGGTGTTCACCATATGAATAAATTTTATCTCTATGTATGGGATGTATATTGAAATATGAAATCTTGTGGTCTATTATTATGATTTGATGATATATAGGTTAAACCTATAACTCACCAACATTTTTGTTGACGTTTTAAGCATGTTTATTCTTAGGTGATTATTAAGAGCTTCCGCTGTTGCATACTAAAATAAGGACAAGATTTGGAGTCCATGCTTGTATGATATTATGTAAAAACTGCATTCAAGAAACTTATTATTGATGTAATATATTCCTATTGTAAACCATTATGTAATGGTCGTGTGTAAATGGTATATTTTAGATTATCATTATTTGATAATCTACGTAATGCTTTTTAAACCTTTATAGATAAAATAAAGGTTATGGTTGTTTTAAAAATGAATGCAGTCTTTGAAAAACGTCTCATATAGAGGTCAAAACCTCGCGACGAAATCAATTAATATGAAACGTTTATAATCAATATGAACGGGACATTTCAGAAATCAAGTGGTAACTTGAAGAAATGTTTAGTTTCATATGTTATAATCAATATTTTAATTCATTTTAATTGTCCAATGTTAGTAATCCACAGTTAATAATTCAATAATTCATATATAGTTTAATATATTATATTCGAATTAACTAATACGTGTCGTGACCTATTATATACATGTGTCAGACTCGATCACAACTCAAAGTATATATATTATTTAGAATCAACCTCGACCCTTTATATGCTAACTCGAGCATTACCGCGATATAGAGTGACTTACGGTTATTCCAAATAATATATATAGATGACGTCGATATGATATGTCAAAACATTGTATATGTATCCCGATTTATACGACGATATTTAAAGTGCGTAAAATAAATAACAGAAATTAAATGACGATAAATAAAATTGCGAGAATTAAAATTGGGATAAATAAATTGCGATAAATAAATTATAATAAGGAATTAACAGTTAGCTAGGAACACTTAGCTAGGATTTTGTTAGTGTGGATTCTTAACAGAATTTCTCATAGTTAATTTGTTTGTTTCTAACATATTTTATTTTGTCCAATGTTTTCTTCATTATGCACTTATTGGATTCTGATAGGTCAAAATTCAAATATGAAATTGAATGAAAATGGTTATTCTGCGGTGAACATATTCGTATATCTGTGGATGTAAGTAGGATAGTAAATGACTGTTGAATCAGATTCGAAGAATGTACAGTGTAACTTATTAATGTGAAATCTAAATATTCTTCGGGTATTACCTATCCATTAAAATATTTTCACCATTAAAAGTTTGTACAAAAGAATTTTTAATTACAGTCTTTATGAAAACATATATACATATATATTTTCTTCAGATGTAATCAAGGATTTAATGAGTCAATATGATATTAAACTCATTTGATTTACCTTTAGAACAAGAATATATAATCTCTGAAACATTAGAGATTACATAATTGCCATGTCGAACGAAGATAAATGATGTAAAACGTCATGTAGAACGATGATTATGCTTGAGGTATAGATTGTGATGTTGAGGCGTGTGATGCGGATGTTGTTGTTGGTGGTACTGGTATTGATGTTGGTGGTACTGTTGGTGCCGGTAATTTTGCTGAAGCTGGTACGTTTTGCACCATATTTTCCAAGGCTACAACTCGTGCGCGAAGCTCGTTGACTTATTACTCCGGGATGATTGTCGGTAGGAACGAGCGGATGAATAAGGTTTAGAATTTTAGATAGAATATAATCGTGGCGAGATATTCAGGAAATGAGCCTGAAAATGGTGTTTCAGATAGGTTCGCCGATAAGTGCTTCAGGTTCATTGCCAAGAGGGCAATATGATGGATGGAAGGGATCGCCTTCTTCTTATCTCCAATGATTAAGTAGACTACGAACCTATCCCCAATTCATCCAGAATAGATGATGGCTAATTGGTAGATCCATTCTGGTCACACTGCTTTTGGAGCTCGAGTGAAACTCCATATCGGAATCCGAGGGACTTGAACTAGTGGCGAGTTCCATTTCGTACGATTGAATAAAGGATTTTTCGATATGAAATGATTTTCGGCTATCGGATGGTATTCTAATTACATAGAATATCTATATATATAGAGCAAAAGATTTAGTAAATTACGGAGAAAATTTCGAAAGCTGTCAGGCAAAGGTAGTAGTAACAGATACGCTAAGATATAAATTTTGTCTATACACTATTCATACAATCAATGCAGTAAGATGTGTCTAGACTAAAAATGATAAGCATGCAATTTCCTATAAGAAATGATAAGCAAAACTTTTGACATGCAGACAAGGTTCAAGTCCAGACTCATTAATGTATCCTAACAACTAATAGGTCGAAGTCCAGACTCACTAATGCATCTTAACAACTACCTGTTAGACACACTAATGCAAGACCTGGTTCGCTAAGACCGCCACTCTGATACCAACTGAAATGCCCCATTCATATCGATTATAAACGATTCACAATAGTTGATTTCATTGCGAGGTATTTGACCTCTAAATGATACATTTTACAAACATTGCATTTATTTTTAAAAGAAAAACTTTCATCACATCGAAAGTTGACGACATTGAACAAATGTAGGGTTGGCCTTGGATTCACGAACCTATATCATTTGTATATATATTAAAACATATTCTTGTAGTCGAACAAATATATATATATATATATATATATATATATATATATATATATTATTATTAGTGATATAACTATTACTTTCATAAATTTTGTGTCCCATTAATAACTTAAATATACTTATTGTATATATCTTGAGTAACTAATTAATATAATAATAGAGTTAGGTTTTATGTAATAGATATGGTTTTATATAATTAATATTTATTTTAATAATATTAATGATACTAGTAATAATAAAAATGATAATAATGATAATGATAATACTAATTTTTATTAATGGTGGTGTTAGTAATAATATTGATGATAATGATAATAATAATTAATAACTTACTTAAATCATAAACTTATCCATAGTTTTAAATCCATAAACTTATACATATTACATAATATTATTTATAGCAAAATATTTTTCTTTATATTCGAAGTTTTGAATTAACGTTTACAACATTACTTTTTAAATCATGATCTTTACTTAATCTTAATTATATTATATTTAATTCATAACTTATTTATAATATTTTTATTTCCTAACACTCTTCCTAATATTCTAATATCTTCATATTTAAATTTAAAGATAATAATAATACAAATAATGCTTAATGCTAATACTAGTCTTAATAATAATGTTAATAACAGTAGTTTTTAAATGAAACAAAAAGTTTAATAATAGGGATAATGAAAGTAATATTTTTGATAAAAATACATAATACTTAGTAGTAGTAACAATAATAATAATAATAATACTAATAATAATAATAATAAAATCTTATTATTAATGATAATATTAATAATAATACTACTTAATGATATTACTAGTAAGAATAATAATATTAGTAATAATAATAATAATAATAATAATAATAATAATAATAATAATAATAATAATCCTAATTGTAATTATACTACTTATACTAATAATAACAATAATGATAATACTCTTAATGTGATTAATGATAAGGATTCTTCTAATATATTAGGAGTAATAACAATTATCATCATAATAATAACAACAACAATAATTAATAATAATAATAATAATAATAATAATAATAATAATAATAATAATAACAAAAATGATAATAATAATAATAATAATAATAATAATAATAATAATAATAATAATGAAAGGCTACCTCCAAATGTTTTCCCCAAAAAAAATGCCCACAACCGGAGTCGAATCTAAGACCTCTCGCTCACCCGCACCAACACCCAACCATTTCACTGACTCGATTTTTCTGATTAAACCCCACAGCCAAATTTATTTAACCTTTTGATTCTGTTACCCTATTTTTTTCATCTTCTTCAAAACGTATTCGACCAAATCAAATTCAAATCATCACAACAACAATTTTTGATACTTCAAATTAATACTAGTTAATAAAAATCAAATGTTTATATTAATTGAAGAAAAAGAAAAAAATATAAAGAATCCAAAATAGCTGCTGCTGCAGCTCGCTGGTTAGCGAAGAAAGAAAAAACAATAAATATGATTTTGAGTTTGAAAACGTTTTAGCCAAAACTTGCAACACCAAATAGGTAATTATAATAATAATAATAATAATAATAATAATAATAATAATAATAATAATAAATAATCCTAATTGTAATTATACTACTTATACTAATAATAACAATAATGATAATACTCTTAATGTGATTAATGATAAGGATTCTTCTAATATATTAGGAGTAATAACAATTATCATAATAAGAATCTAAAGCGAAAACGGTGAAGACTAAGTTATGACCTCGGAAGCCAAGTTGCGATCCAGGAAACAGACTAACCAGGAAATCTATATGGACATGATACAAGGACATGCCATACGGCCTGCCATGGGCCATACGACCTGCCAAGGTCAAGTCCACCCACCCATGTAGCCCGGCTTTCCAAGTGCCCACGCCTTAGGCATACATGCAAGGCACACGACATGCCAGGGTCAGAAAGTGTGTATTTAAAGCCTATTTGTCAACCCATTCCAACACACACTTCAAACTTCACTTCTCTCTCTCAATACAATTATCTCACTATAAAGTCTTACTTTTGAGGTGTTCTCCTCCGAACGAGAAATTTAGTACCCGGAGGTAAACACTGAAGATTGTATTAGGAGCGTTCTGGAGTCTGAAGTTGTCACTTTTGTACTTTCAGAACTCAATTAATCTAGTAGTACTTCTATCCTTTATCTTTATATAATGTCTTCCATTATTATAATTTATGATATTGTTACCATGATTAGTTAGTAGTTATCTTTAGTTTATGTTATGATGTAGTCAGTTACGCCGCTGAAATAATATTGTGAATTGTGTATGTTGTTGAGATGCTTTATGATTATGTTTTAAAACCCAATCGCTTTTTCAACTAATAGAATGTAGTTAACGGCTCTGTTATTCGAAAGTCACGAACCCCGATTCAGACTACACAATCTGTGTCACCCCCTTGGTAAGAGAATTGTGTTAGATATAAACAAGCTTAAAAGAGGCTTACATGTTGTAGTAAGTAAACCTATGCCTATGGATTACGGAGGAGGTCCCTTTTGTAGTAGAATATCTGATTAGACTAGGAGTACATTGTCGATCTTAAACCATGCTGGTATAGTCATTAAGCATATACACTTAGTACGTGCATGCTGAAGCTCTACGGTTGTTGTAAGCTGTACTGCTACTATGTAAGGCCCTGGAAATAGTCTAGTGTTGACCAATACACTTCACAATAATGCGGTCTCAAGTATTGCACCCCGTTTGCGAGATTCTTAGTTAATTAAGGAACTGTTTGTTTAAAAGCCATAAAGGATTGGATCGTTAGGATAACCGAACATGTTCATGGAAGCTACTGCGTAGCTTGGCCTTTGTGTTCTTTATGATTAAACTTTTTTAAGGGCCTAACTATTTTATATTAACCAATCATTTACGAAAGCATCAAAACACATCGTGTCTCTCGAATTAGGAATACTTTGTCTTTCATTATGCAAAAGAAAGTGTACACCTTGTGGAATGTTAATATACCGCCTTTTTCGAGCGCTCTTATTGATGAGCTGCCCATGCTTACAAGTACTCGTGTTTAATGGACGTTGGGGGTACATGGCATTGTTGTCTATTTTTAATCACCAAACCTAACATTAACGTGATAGGGACGTCTAGGTACAACGTAACGAATACAAAGTCACCGCCTATCATGACCCAACATTTCACAATCTCACCTAAGTAACTGATGAAATCATAACCTAAGTAACTGATGAAATCATAACACACACTTATCTAAGTCTTATCTGAATTACAAATTTTATCGCATTTACATTCTTTATTTACTTGGCTTAGATATTAGAAAAAACCCAAAATTACTTCTCTATCTAGTTAATTATTAGAATAATTCTGCGGATATGGTTCGATTCTGTTGTCTTCTTAAACGAACGACCCTAGATCATACTTCTCTTACTAACCTGTAAGAAGGAGTAGTAGATCTAGGATCCGCTATTATAAATTTAAAACACTATCTTCCTGTTGATATCCTTGATAGAAAGTTGGTGACCTAACGACATCACCACAAAATAAACCGTTTTTTTAACATATCATAAGGAGAACATAGTTATTGACGCTGCTACCAGGAATCTAGTATTAGACAATACTTATTTTAATGAGCTTTAGTGGTGTCTATGAAATACAAATTATACATGGACTTAGTTGTTGGATTTCCCAAACAGTATCCAATTTATTGAAACCAAAAAGATCATGCCTCTCCGTAGTCGATCTAGCCACTTTGTTTGTTGAATAGTTAGTGCGAAACTCCGTTATCAAAATATCAGGGAAATAACAGCAAGAACCAAAAATATCCCTAGAATAACTAACCCTAGTAATAATTAGATAATTTAAAACTAGATCAGATTAGATTACCTTAGACTAGCCTAGATAAATGTGTCCTTAGGTTTATATTTGTAGTTATAAGTGTTTTTATTTCTATATTATAATTATTGTTATTTGATTATTTGGTTAAGACTAGTTTGTGACAAGGGTCACAGAACAACTTTGTTTATTTAATAAGGACTCCGTTAAGCCTGCGTCACGAAGTACGAAAGATATCAGATGTGTTAAATACTCGTGTGAAGTGGGGTACGGGTTTTACCCCAAATAAGTGATAATATCTGCCTCATTTGTATCATTTTATAGATTAATCTTCACCTATCTCCATACCTAACTAGTTCTTCAATCTCAAACCCTAAATCACAAATTCTTGTTTTTGGATTTGTTAGGATAGTGCAATAGTTTCCTTGCGATATCAATTTCTTACACAAGGTAATTTCCAGTCAAAAATCATAGCTTTAATATGTGATTTTATAGGGTTTTTGCGAAGTTTTGAATAAAAGTAATTTTTGGTCAAATTGTCTAAATTTGGTGTTGTTTTGAGGTAAATCTTTTGGGTTTATGTCTCAAAACGTTTTGTGTAATATATGTGTTCGGATTTGAGGTCAAAAACGACTCCAGGATCGAGATTTGGTGACTTTAGCTAGAAACCCGTAAGTTTGTTGTTGCTACTGCAGCTCAAGAACATAGTCAACTGACTGTCTCGGGCCAGTCGACCATTTGTCTAGCTTGTGGACCATTTGTCTAGTCATTCGGCCGTTTGTCTTTCGATAGACAGTCGGTAGTGTGTCTCTAGTCAGTCATCCATTTGTCTAGGCATTCAACCAACTATCTACGACAGACTACCGAGATGGGCAGTTTGGAAATTTTTTGAAATGTGTCTGTTTTTAGCCATTTTGTTGACCGTGTGTCTAATATTGATTCGAACATGCTATTAACTTGGTTTATATCGTTCTCAGGTGATAAGAACAAGGAAGAAGCTCAGAGTTAGATAACTGAGATGCTGCTGGTAATCAGTGAGTGGGTCTATGATATGGCCAAAACGTATGGTTTTATTTTGTGGCGGCGTTGTTAGGTCGCCAGCCGTCTATCGAGGTTTATCAGAGGGAGTTCGATTTTAAATTTATAGTATGCGGGACCTAAATCTACTACTCCTTCCCAAGGGTGAGTAAGGGAAGTATGGCCTAGGGTCGTTCATTTTAGAAGACAACAGAATTAAACCTTTCGTAATAATATACCTATAATATCTAAGGAGTAGTGTTGGATAATTTTGGTTTTTCTATTTTCTAAGGCTAATAGATAATCAAAGGAAAGAGATAAAGATAAAATTTGTAATTCAGATAAGGTTAAGGCAAATGCGTGTTATGATTTCATCAGATACTTAGCTGAAGACATGTAATGTTGGCTCATGAATAAGTGATAACCGTAAATCCGTTACACTGGTCCTACCGCCACTGTCAGAAAACTGACATGTCTATGAGTAAATACATTATGCTTGAAGATGCTTAATAGAAAGCAATGTCCCATACCCCCGACATCAGAGAATCATGAACTACATCCAAAAAGTGATGGCTCATAAATAGGAGCGACCCAGTGAGGTGACATATTAACGATCCTTAAGGTATAAACTTATTTAAGCGTAAGTAAAGATAGAAGGCATCCCTGATTCGAGAGACATGATGTGTTTTTGATGCTATCGTTAATGAGTGGACTTATTAAATTAATTAGGACCTTAATTAAAAGAGAAGAACCATAATGAACACCATGGCCAAGTTATAGAGTAACTTCCATGAATACGTTCGTTTATCGTCTAATCCTTTACGGGTTTAAACAAATAGTTCTTGAATTGACTAAAAAATCCCTTAAGCGACGTGCAATGCTTGAGACTACGTTATGGTGCAATGTACTATATCCGTACTGAAGATTAGCTTCCATGGCCATACACGCCATAGGTATATATATATATATATATATATATATATATATATATATATATATATATATATATATATATATATATATATATATATAGTACTACACCGTTGTGCCTCCTCAATATACTCACAATGTTTAAATGCTAGTGACTACACAGGCATAGCTCAAGGCCAACCATGAACTACGTATCTGAAATGACCCGTCCATATTACTATAAACGCAGTACGTTCTCATTGGTCCCATAGCGAGGTATTTGACCTCTATATGATACGTTTTAGAAAATATTGCATTCGTTTCATAAAAATCACATCATTATTATATATAATGCATGTTTTAAACAAGTAGGCGATTATTTGAGAAATAATCCCCAAAATGCACTGGTTTCCAAATAATACACACGTGACGTAACAGTCGAATATAATACATGACAAAGGTTTTATTAAATGCAACACTTTATTTAAATAAAAGTATGAGACTCCATGTACAGCTTGCTCAGATAATGCAACAGCGGAAGACTTTCTTAAGGACCTGAGAATAAACATGCGTAAGCAGTCAACACAAAGGTTGGTGAGATATATAGGTTTATCATCGATATAAATATAGACCACAAGATTTCATAGTTATAAATATATGTACACTCGCAAGTGTATAAAAGTATTCTATAAGTTGCTGAGCGCTTCAGTAACCATACTTAACCATTAATGTGGCATATTCCATTTATTATGAAATCTCCCTACACTGTACCAAGTGTAGTAAAAACGAAGTACTATGCAACCGTTTACGATACTAGAGCGAGTAGCCCGGTTGGGGTTGTCAAACCCGATAGATCTATCAATAGGATTCCCGTATACATGTTCTTACAACATGTAAATATTAGTTACCAAGCTATTAGGGAAGATATGCAAAGTGGTACAACTCAACGTAGAATATATTTTAAGTACTTGTGTCTATGGCGTAAAACATAAAATGCATGTATTCTCATCCCAAAATATTTGTAGAGTTTAAAAATGGGACTATATACTCACAGTAGTAAAAGTATATTAATAATAAGTTTTCAACTTATTAAAAATATGACCGTCGTCCTTGGATTCACGAACCTATAACAATAATAACGATTCAGATAATAATACGACATATGAATAAAATAAAGCAAGTTCATAGAATACTTATATAATAATTTTTAAGATTTTATGTTAGTAGTCCATTGTTAGTAGTCCTTTGTTAGTAGTCCAAAATAGTCCGAAAAGTCCAACAGTCCCATAATCGGTATATATATATATATATATATATATATATATATATATATATATATATATATATATATATATATATATATATATAACTTAGAATTACCCCACGACGTATTGTATACGTATTGTCTTTGCATCAACCCAGAGACGTATTGTATACATATTATCTTAGAATTAACTAAGACGTATTGTGTACGTATTGTCTTAGGATTTATCAAAACGTATTGTATACTTATTGTGTTAGGACGTACTAAGAATATTATTATACATATATACAATCACAGAATTAACCAAGATTATAATATTTTGTTATACTACTGATAACATGTCTAAATATATATAGGATACATGAAAGGTTAACAAGGATATGGTTAATATAGTTTTTATAATATAAATTTCGTCCATACAACGTTAATTTTAGCAGATTTTGTTTGGCTCGCCAAATATTCATTACAACTCCGTTTAAAGTGAATCAAATTGCTATGGATTCATTAAGAAGTAAATTTTACAAAACCAATTCAAAAAGTTCATCCCAAGCAGTAATTTTTAGAGCTTTACCCTCTTTTTGTGTCGGTAAACAGATTTGGAAAAATCCCGGCATCCACCCAATATATGATTTTTGATAAAATATTTCCACTTTGTCTAAAATCATGAAAAAAATACTGGAAGTCTTATTTACATATATTAATATATTTTCAAAGTCTTAGCCTCGAACTCAAAGTCTAAGATAGGTTTTTAATTCCCAACCCAAAACAGCCCGCTTTTTACCGAATGGAGATTAAAGGATATATGTTAAGTTTCAAGGTGTTCTTCATATGTACAAGTTATAAGTTCTTATATTAACTTAATATAACATCATAATACATATAAATAAGTGTTATTAGAGTTATGTTAGAAAGATTAGATTAGTTTTTCAAACAAGCTTGGTGTTCACCAAAACAAGTTCTAGTTTTTACAAGTTTTATAAGTATAATAAGATAGCAACTATACAAGGAATTGAACAAGGATTTTGAGAAGTATTTTACCTTGATTATGAAGAGGAAAGTTTCTGAGATTAAAGTATGATATGAGAGCATTCAAGTGTGTGTTTTTAGTTTAAGAAAATGTGGAGTAAAAATGAGTTAAAATGGTCCTTATTTATAAGCTTATAATTTTGGCTTTTAGTAAAAATATCTAAGATAAGTTAAATTGTATTAAGTCATGCATGACATATTAAATTGATTAGGTCATGGATGACATATTACACAAATAATTACAGATTTCTATTGGTATATACCAATAGTAAATACTTCTAGAAGCTGTGTATAATACGGGTAAAAATACCATATGAATGCGAGTAGAATTCTTTGAGGATATTGAACGGAAATATGAGTATAGCTATCCTTTATATGTATTGGTATATTATAAAGTGTATTCAATACTTGTAAGGATATATTTACACTCGTAATACATTATATGTAAATACATTTTAACATAAGTTAATTACGTCGTTTAAATAGTAATATATATATTGTTTGAAAACTCTTTAAATTAGTAGTATGAAAATATATATATAATACTTTGTTAATATACTTAATGAGATATTTAATTATCTTATTTTCAAGTTAAATATATATAAATCCATATATATACACAATAATTAAACAATTAAACAATTAAATCAAGTTATGACGTTCGTGAATCGTCGGAATAAAAGGGTGACCAAAGCTTGTGTAAAACTCTTTTTGGAGGTTCAAGATTTATTAAAATTCATTGCTTATCAAGTCATAATTATATAAAGATTAAGTTTAAATTTGTTCGGAAATTTTCGGGTCGTCACAGTATCTTAGTCAGAGTTTCCATTACAAAATATCGACTATCGGAACCTATAGTGTATGTTGCCTTACTACAACCGTTGTGCCTCTAATAAATGCACTATGAATCCGATAGAAGTTTTTTTACCAAGGGGTGACACAGATAGTGTACTCTGAATCGGGGTTTGCAATTCCCAATAATAGAGCCAATAACCACGTTCTATTAGTTGGAAAAGCAATTGAGTTTAAATCATAATCGGAAAGCATCTCAACAAAATCACATTACGTAGTTATAATTTTAGCATATTAACTGACTACATCATAACAAACACTTAAGATAACTACTCGCTAATCATGACAATAATATCATTTATCGTAACTCTAATAAAAAGGATTATAACAGATAGAGTAAAGGGATAAAAGTACCAGTAGATTAAACGAGTTTCGAAAGTATAAAAGTGACAACTTCAACCTCTAGACAGCTTCTAATACGATCTTTGACGTTCTCCTCCTGGTACTAAATTTCTCGCTCAGAGGTGAGAAGGCTACAAAATTATAGACTTGATAAGTATGAAATAAGAAGTGTGAAGTGGGAAGTGTGTGATGAAATGGATTACAAATAGACCTATTTATACCTAAATTCAGTTGGGTGTGCCATGTACACGGCTAGGAAAAATGAAACAAGCCAACCAGTATTTAAACCGGCCCGTAAAATTTTTTCTTTAATACATTAATATTTAGGTCCCAATTATGTTTCCGAAAACATCTTTAATACAATAATAAGTTCAATAAACTTTTAAAACATATAATACATAGTTTAAATATCCGAACAGGTAAACACGACCCGACTATTTAAATGTCCAACAAAACCGAGCATGGTGATTGGGGATACGCTACCCAATCCTAATCGATCCAAAAGCACATCTTCTAAAGCAAACTACGCAAGTCCACTAGTACCCATGCTTACCCGAGCCACCGCCTCCATCAAATCTATAAAAATGTAAACAACGAGAGGGTAAGCTAACGCTTAGTGAGTGAAAATATACTACATACATATATATGCATAAAATGGACACGCCACACAAATAATCAATTAACGCATACCGAAGCATCCAAGCATAAAGTCAAGCTAAGCTAAGCATACCGTACGATCACTAAGCAACAAGCTAAAATAACAACAAATATAAGTTCACCGACGTTGTGAACAACACCAATAAGCTACACCCGGAGGGTTAGCTACAACACAACAATACGACAATATATGAAACAATATATAAACGTCTAAGGTTAACCCCTTAACCCAATACCAAAACCGATTACCAATTACCGAATGAAGATTGGCCGAACTACACGAGCCTTAGTAAATCCGCATCCACACGAGACTACTATCTTCAATCACACAACAACATCGAGGTTGGCCGAACTACACGAGCCTTAGTGAATCCGAAACCACACGAGATCACTACCTTAATAAGATGACCGAACTACACACGTCATCGTGAATCCGAACTACACGAGACTCACTTCCGATAAGATGACCAAAACTACACGCGTCATCGTGAATCCTCATCCACATATGACTCACTTCTACCATCAACCCTTCGCCATTCGGGTTATCCAATTCACAACACGATTCAATATCAACCCTTTGCCATTGGGGTTAAATAATCCACATCACAATCACATGTGATAACGTACACACAAAGTGTGCACCTCGTCAAGGGTGGTAAACCAAAATGCACAACCGTGCTAATTGGACACATACACAAGTCCATCAAATCCACCTATATGTGAAGTGAGCTCTATAATCCGAGAATCACTTCACCCGACCCGTACCCATCCTACACATACATATGCACATAGGATATTAACACTCACCTTGTCGCCTTGATGAATACAACCGAATAATCCACAAATCGCTAATGGAATGTACCTATTCCATTATCACATAACAAATAACACAATTAGGGTTTATTTACAAACCAACCCAAATCGACAACTAGTGCAATTTCAACCCAATTGCACTTCCAAGCTCAAACCGCGCCCAAACTAGCCAATAATCACTAACACTAGTAACAATGGTCCTAATAAGCCAATTGAACCCGAACACAAGTGTTAAACACTTGTCTTGCCCAAATTGACACCAAAATCCTAATTTTGACCCATTTTAAAATTAGTCAACCAAACACACCCAAATGAGTTCCAACACTTCCATAATTACTAATCATAGTGATTACACTCAATTTAAAGCCCTAAACAAGGCTAAATCATCAGCCAACCTAAAACCCACCTTCATCACTAATAAACCCGAATCCTAGTTATTATCTTCCATTAACAACTAGTGAAGTTCCATTTATGAACACACAATCAAAAGCCCTATATTTGAATGATGAACATGAAAATGAAATTCAGAGTTAGAGCTTACCGCTAGTATCACCTTGTACCCAAGAATGAGCAGAACAAAGTTGCCTCTTACGCTTAAGATCGAATCCCGCTCCTTCCTTTCCAAATCTCACTTTGAATCAAATGGGGTTTTGAAGTTTTGAGAGAAAAATAGAAAGAAAAGGAAAAAGAAATAAAGAAAATGAATGAGTGGATGGGATTTAAGATCCCAATCTGCCACATACGCGAAATGACCAAAATGCCCTCATATTTCCTTTAATATTGC
Source organism: Rutidosis leptorrhynchoides (assembly GCF_046630445.1). Lineage (NCBI taxonomy): Eukaryota > Viridiplantae > Streptophyta > Magnoliopsida > Asterales > Asteraceae > Rutidosis > Rutidosis leptorrhynchoides. The sequence continues at coordinate 185,533,707 of NC_092339.1, forward strand.
GAAAACAGGAACCAGTTCGTCAGTATTGCCGCGCTACGGCCCTCAACCGTCGCGCCGCGACATATAACGTGGTCTGGTGGTTACCTTGACATGCCTCCTGATTCTGAAACTAGTTAATCGCCGCGCCGCGGCCCATTCTGTCGCACCGTGACCTTGGCTGTGGTCTGGTGCCTGTCTTAACGTGCTTTCCGAAAACTGAAACCAGCTGCATGCCGCGCCGCGACCCCTTCTGCCGCGCCGTGACCCAAAGCATGGTCTGATCATTTCCCACGTACATGAGCTTTAACATACGAATACGCCTCAAATATTTCATACACTAGTCGTACATACACTACATACCTCAATATCATATACGGGGAAAACGGGGTGTTACAAAAAATCTGGACAGGTCGTGTGCTCTGGCCATGTGGATCAGTCGTGTACTGACCATGTCTGCTTGCTGCAGCTGTGTGCAGGGTACTTGGGCAGGCCGTGTGGTCTTTCGACAGGCCGTCTGGCAGCCAAATTGGGCAGGCCATGTGATCTTGTGGCAGGTCATGTGGCTTCATATTCCCTTGGTTGTTTTTTCAGATTTCTTGGATCGTAACTTGGTTATGGGGTCGCAACTTGAGTTTCATCGTTTTTTCTCTAGATTTTTCGTTTTAAGCCCGTTTTCTTAGATTATTCTTTCTTCGTCTTTATAATCACTCGATCTATAAAATAAATCAAAGAAACGCTTAATACGATGATAAAGTTTATAACTTTATTGTTTTGGGGCTTAATATCGTGGGTAAAAACTTGAGCTTTTGGCCGATATAAATAAACCCACAATTAGACTTTGCTTGTCCTCAAGTAAATTTTTTTTTTAACTTCAAGTAATCTTTTGAAGTTTTCCATTCTATATGTCTAAACGGTTTGCTTTTTATTTTAAGAGCGAAGATAAGAACGAGTCTTCTATGTTAGTGTAGAAACTATCTCTACAAGCATAAGAGGAGGTTACAATAATTTTAGGCTTTCTCGTACGGGTTACTCAATCACGTAAGTGTTTAGGGTTACCTATAGATCTAAGAAATGAATTCACTCAAAGCCAGTCATTTTGCAATCTTCGTCAGAGGCTTGATCAAGACTCAAATTCTTCTTACTAATACAACGATGGTGATAACCATAGCTTATAGGTCATTTGTTTGATGGTGATGGTGAAATGGTAAAAGGGTGTTTTTATTTATTGATTGGTGGTGAAGTTGTTTATTTCAAAAGGGGTGAAACAGTCTTTTCAAAGACTTTATTGATGAAAGGAATATATAGGAGTGCTGATATTTTTATGAAGCACTCGTGGTATTTCTATAAACTTTTGGGAATTTTTTTCTGACGAACAAGCATCCTTTTAATTTTCTCGGTCTTCCAGCGATCTTCGATTTTTGATTTTATAAATCCGCTCCTTCGCTTAAAACTTTGAAGAGATGTATCTTGATATTATTTAGAGTCTTTGCTCTTCTTCTTTCTCTTCTCTTTTTTTTTAGTATCACCTCTAAGAATTCCTGCTTTGGTAGACTTTCAAGTTTTCTGCCACAATGCTTATAGGTATTATCTTCGAGAATCTTCGTTTGATGTGATCTCATTTTCTGAGGGTTTATCCATGTATAGAGAACAAGGTGGGTGCTGGTGATGATGATGGATGATTAGTGATGATGGATGATTGGTGATAATGTAGGGAAGGAAGGTTTAACAAATGCCTAGCTCTTCTGGTTATGCCAATGTCACAGTTTTTTACTCGAATATTTAGATCAAGAGCAAGTTATGATTCCGAGTACAGACATCGGCACACTCAACAGAAAATAGAGAACCATTAAAAATGAATGCTTTTCAGGTCCTTATTTGAGTGTCTCACCACAATCAAATTAGGTTGAATACTCCGAGTCATACAATGCTATTTTAGAGAATCGTTTCGTCCTGACAAGAATTCTTCCTTAAGTAAGCCTTAATTTTTATTAAAATGTTTTAGATTTTCGAAAGTACTTAGTCACAAAGGCTTTCTTTTGTTTAAAATTTTTGAAATTTATCGTAAGTACAGAGAATCTATGTAGCATACTTATTACGATATGACATTAAAAGGTATATACCGCTATCCCTCACTTAGACGAACATTGCTTCTAATGTTCCTACCGTGGTATCCCAGTAAAGGTTGTGGAGAATATTCTCTAGTGTCTATTGGGTTGGATCTCACACTTAGTGATAAGCTAGGATGCGATTAGAGGTAATAGCGAGTAAAAAGAAATGAGTACTTCCTTACGGAATGGCAAGGATGCGGTTGGAGAAACTTGTTGGCTGAAGAAGACAGGTGGTTGCGGAAAACTCGTAAGTCCCTTCCTTTATTCATAGGCTCATCTATCATAACTTATTATCTTCTACTCTTCTTTATTGGACAGGTTGCCTCCCGAGAAGCGCTTTTGTTTAGGGTCGTTTGCTCGACCGTTTCCTTGTTTACCATGGGGGTGTAAACATGTCCCTTTAATAGATGTCTTCCGGTAGTAGAGGGTCCATATATCTTGGTGGATATATCCTTAAAAAGTGTCGGACTAGTACATCGACTAGGTCCGCGATTTCTCTTGATGATTTTCCAAAGGCTAGAAAATGAGCGATCGTTGCTCGTGATATATCTTGAAGTCCAAGGAGAATAGAGTTAACGGCTCTACTGATGGTTCCATGCATGTCAACAATAGAAGCAATGCTTGTAGTAATCGTTTCTCGTCTTAGGTGCTCAAAATTTGAGGTCTTCAAAGAATGTAAAAAATTGTATCTTCATGATCTCGAAATCATCGGATTTTGGATTTCTACAAAAAGAGTTTGTTGTTTTGAATAGGTTGCATAAGACTTGGAGCCGATGCGAGGTAAACATGATTCCTGATTCATGTAGCAATGTAGCTGCCTTGGTGCAGATCTGTCGGTATCTAGATTTGAATGTGAAATTTGGATATATAGACTAATTAAAGATACGTTTCAGCTGGTTTGTCATGAATGTGGCTAATTTGACTCGGGTAGGATCCAAATGAGAGAAAGGATTATTTCTTCTTTCCTCTTCCAATACCATTGATCTTAAATCTTTGATAATCAGATCAGCATGGTGATCAAGGGTTACGTAGATAACTAGCCTTGCATGTGTGCTTTCAAACTCAGCCCTTACTAAGAGAATAAATAGGCTATGAAGATTGTCGATCATCTTTGAATCAGTGTATTATGATAGACGTCCGGTGGAGAAGTCCATATGTTCGAGAATACGAGTCAGTCACATCCTTTGGCTTGCTGAGAAAGGAAGTGCAGATCCTGCTAAGGCATTGTATACCTTAGCGTAGATAATCTTCCTCTCTCTGCATAACCTTTGTTCTTGAATGGTTCGAACTACTGAGTTGTGCTCTCGCTCTTGCTCTTCTTTGTAATGATCATACTCTTCTTTAATAGCCTCAATTCGATCCTTCAATCGAGGTGTGAATTCAATTGTTGAATTATTAATAGCTTTGATATCGGCCAAAAAGTCACATTTTTACTCCTGATGTTAAGCCCTAAATCCATAAAGTTCCAAACTTTATCACCAAAATTATCGCTTTATCGGCTAATTTTGTAGATTAATTAATTATAATGGCAAGTTACGAAGAATCTAGAGCAAAAACGGAGCTAAGAAAATCAAGTTACGACCAAAAACGGTGAATTTAGAGCAAGAACGAAGAATCTAGAGCAAAAACGGTGAAAGATGTGACGACCTGGAAATTTCCAACCAAATTTAAACTTAATCTTTATATAGTTTCGACACGATAAGCAAAGTCTATTAAACCGAGTCTCAAAATTTTTGAACTGTTTCATGAAATCATTTGAGCTTCGACCAGTTCCGACGATTCACGAACAATTAATTGTAACTTGATATGTGTGTGTGTGTGTGTGTATATATATATATATATATATAATAATAATTGGAAACATAATTTTAAATATTGTATGTGGTTATTACTAAAAATTATTTATGTAAAGTAAAATAAAATGTAACGACCCTACTTTTCCCGTTATCTTTTACCGTTAATTATTTAACGACCGTTAACTGCTATTCGTGCCACGTCATTTCTATGACCTATATTATTATTTTTGTAATAATATATTAATTATTATGTGTTATATGAATATTTGGATTCATATTTCAAGTTATACGTTTCTACGTGTCGCGGATTTCCATCCGGCGAATCTTTTCGGTTTTCAAACCAACGGTCGAGCTTTCGGGATTTTTAAATCCTAATTATTTTAAATATGATATTTTAAGATCATATAATTATATTTAGTGTTTATATTTATTTTTCGTCGCGTAGTTATTATGTTTCCGGATTTTTAATCGCGTAAGTGCGTTTTCGCGTTTCGGGACTCGTTCGGGCTTTCGGGCCATCAGGAAATTACCATTAAGTGAGATGGGCTAGTGGGGCCCACTCCCATCCCACCATTCGGCCGAAGCCACAAGGGAGGGGGGTATTACTCCCTTGTTTTTTTCCCATTTGTGATTTAATTTCCTTTTTCATCAAATTTAATCTAAACCTAATATTTCTTTTTGCTCTCCCTTTCCTTCTTCCTTGGGCAACGACTACAACCAGCCCCAATATCATCATCATCATTAAAAATTGAAGCTTGGATCATTAATTGATTAGTATAATCGGATTCCTCTCGTCTTTCTCTACGCGACTACATCAATCGTTTCTCGATTAGGGTATAAACCCTAACCCTAGAATTTTCTATTTTTCATTTATTTACTGTATTTTGATGTTTAATTGATAGTATGATGTTTGTGGATTATTGTAATGGTGTTTGTATGCATAGATGTACTCAAAATTGCATGTTTTCGGTTTGTAAATTTCTGGACAGCAGCTATTTCGTGATTTCTGGGTTTGTGTCTGATATAAAAGTTAAAATAAACTATCTAGATGAGTTCCTCTCATCAAGACATTAATTTTAGACTCCGGATTCATGTCGTTTCGATTCCCGGAGCCCTAGTTATGATCAAATTACTATTTTGTTAAAATTGAATTGTGGATTGACATGAAACAGGTTTGGTCCGACTTTGTGACCTTACTTGGTGTCTTTAGGGTGTGTTAGTGTGTTAGGACTGATGGTGGGACGAACTTTCAAGTTCGGGTCACCTAAATCCGAGCCACGGTTCACCCGTTACGTCTAAAAACACGTTTTTGATTGAATTAAAGTTTCAAGTAGTGTAATGGCTGTAAATCACGACTTGTGGACTGTTCTTGGGGTGTTCTTGAGTGTACCAAAGTGTCGGGTGGTTTGATTAGGCGGAGATATATGTAAGGCTCGCCGAAAACCGACACCCGGGGCTCAAGATGCGACCCGATGAACTTTTGATTTAAAACTTATGACTAATTATTAAACTTATGATATAAATAATGGATTTCATTATCATTTAATTACTTATGATACAAAAAGTAATTATTATAATTTAAGACTTATGATATATATTTATTATATCATTTAATTATTACTTATGATTTAATTAACATATTAATTAAACTTATGATTAATAATACTTTTATTATTAATGAAAAATACTTATGATAAGTATTAAACTTATATTATGAGATTATTATTATTATAGGACTTATAATAAGGATTAAATAATTATTTAATTATTATAAGACTTAGTTATTATTTAATTATTAAATACTTATGATTTAATAAGTATAATTAGAAATTTATGATATGATTAATAATTCATTATTAATTAATAATACTTATGATATGATTTAAAATTTATTATTAATTAATAATACTTATATTATGACTAATATTTAATTAATTAATTAAATACTTATGTTATATTAATTATATCATTTAAACTTATCTAAACTTTAATAATTCATTTTTATTTAATTAAACTTATGTTAAGACATAATTATACACTTCTGACTTTAATAAACATTATAACCTATGTTATTATTATAACTTACACTTTTCAAATTAATGTTGACTATGTTTGACCAAGGTTGACTTTTGAGTTAACTTTCGGTTGACTTTGACTTTCAGTTGACTTCTGTTGACTTTCTAAATAAGGAAACTTTCCTAACTTCAAAACTTTCTAAAAATAGAAACTTTCCAAAAATAGAAACTTTCCAAAAATAGAAACTTTCCAAAAATAGAAACTTTCCTAAAATAGAAAACTTTCCAAAAATGGAAACCTGCTAAAAATAGAAACTTTCTAAAAATAGAAAGTGTGTGTCTGTATGCTGTTCCAGTTAAACCGATGCTTGTCGAGTGTTATTCTATGTCTACTTGCAACATGTACAATAGCTATCATACTAAGACTTGACCTAAGTTAGTTATTTATATCGGCCTGCTTTATTTATAGGTCGGCATTGTGATCTTTCTTGATCACTGTCATAACCCGTCCTTAACCATAAGAACGCGTTAGATAACGTATGATTTCATTGCGAGGTATTGACCTCTATATGAGACATTTTTGAAAGAAAACTGCATATATTATACATTACAAACCATAACCATTATTTTTGTTACAAGCTTAAGACAATAAAAAGAAGATTAACGTTTAGCGATAATCTTCGACTTACAAACTTTACAAATGATGACAACAACACGGTTTCTAGCATATTTTACAATACAACATCTCGGATATGCAGTTTTATTTTTGACACAAACATGCGTACGCAAGATCCTGGTTAGATCCAACATGATGCAGCGGAAGCTTTAGAAATCACCTGAGAATAGACATGTTTTAAAAGGTCAACATAAAGTTGGTGAGATATAGGTTTAATGCCGGCAGCAATATATATATAGACCACAAGATTTCGTATATAAACAGTTTAATAAAAGTATTCTAAGTGGTTGAGCACTTGGTAACCATACTTAACATTTTCACGTCGCATATTCCCTTTAATATGAAATCTTACTACACCGTACCAAGTGTAGTCACAAAACGAAGTACTGTGCAACCGTTGAATACTGGTCGTCCAGTCCGGTTGGGGTTGTCAGGCCCGATAGATCTATCAACAGGATTCGCGTTTACAATACCGCTGTAAATATTAGTTACCAAGCTACAGGGAAGTATGCCAGTGGTACAACTCAACGTAGAACATATTTTTCAGTTACTTGTGTCCATATCGTAAAACATAAAATACATGTATTCTCATCCCGAAATATTTAGAGTTTAAAAGTGGGACTATATACTCACTCTTGTCTTGATGATATATATATTTTGACTCGGTCTTCCGGTTGATATCACGAACCTATCCATATATAATATATCAATACCTTTTCTTTTTAAACAAACATCACATATATATACTTGTTATACTTTTAATACTTTGAATAATTCCTTAGTCCGTAGTTAGCAGTTCGTTGTTAGTAATTCAATTTTAATGGTTCATTTTTAGATGTTTAATATACCCGCAATGAAATAAATAAAACCCCCAACGAAATAAATAAAACCTCATCGTATATGTATTGGTCGAGATTAATCTTGACCCATGGTACCGGTGTTGTCAAATGACGTGTTGCGTACATAAAGTACCGGTGTTGTCAAATGACGTGTTGCGTACAATCATGGGATCTTATGATTAATCTTCTCGTGTTGTTTACGGGTGATCCTGAACCATATAAAATTGAATTATGAGTACATATATATAAAATATCATGTTATCTTATAAAGATGTGATTTTATGTAAATTTTTCCAATGAATCCCGAAGTCAATTAAGTCTTGGATAACCAATTTTGTTTCGGTCATAGTTTCTTCGTTACAAGTCCGTTTTCGTTGATTCAAATTGCCATCTTCTTGGATCGAGTTCTTCTTTAAGACTATGAACTGTAAATACCTTAGTTTGTATTCAAAATCATACGGCATAGGTGAAAGTTTAGTGAAACATATGAAGTTAAACATTTTTGTTACAACAAAATCATTTAATGACCATTTTTCCAAAAATACTTATACTTTGAAAAACCAAGTTTTACCTTGTTAAATTAACATATAAATAAGTTATGTTACATGTCTTGAAGTATTTTAAAAGTTAAGTTAGAAGGATCTATTTAGTTTGCAAACAAGTTTGAAAACATTCAAACTATGTTCTTGTTGTTAAACTTTTGTACCACAAAATAAGATAGCTATATATATATGAATCGAATAAGGTTATGAACATAGATTCTACCTCAAGTTCCTTGGATAAGTTTGCTGTAAAAGAGGAGTAAGAAGCTAGAATCAAAAGGGTGATAGAAGTGGATGAAAGATTGGAAGTAAGTTGGTGTTCTTGGAAGGTTTTCTTGAAGTGTTGTTGTAAGAGTTTTCTTATGGTGTTTTAGTATGGTTTTTATGGCTAGATCTTCTTGGTTATTTGCTGGATTGTTATGGAGTTTAGAGAGTAAGAAAGAGTGTGTGTTTTTGATAAGAAAATGGTAGTAAAAATGGATCAAAATGAGCATGTATATATACACCAAAAAAAACGTGAATGGGGGGTATGGAGACAAAAATTCAAGCTATCATTTTATGTATCTAGTCTTATTTGCATCCAAGTTCAATTACCTAGCCCTCATGGCATGAACAATGGCTGGTTAGGTGGTGATTTTGATGTGTATTTACTATTAGTAAATACGTATAGGAGCTGGGTATGATACGGTACATATACCGTAGATATACGTATAGAAATTTTGTGAAAAATGGAATGAGGATTCAAATATAGCTATCTTTTGTGAATACACTTATATGGTTTTATGTATTTAAGTCTTTAAAAGTGATTAAATACATTACTTATACAATATATGTATAACATTATAAGTCTTAAGTATTTATGTCAAATAACGTTACGTATAGTTATCGTTTTGAAAACTTAAGTTAGTAGTTTCAAAATATACTTGTAACTTATTGTTATTAATACAAAATGAGATATTAAAACATTCTTTAATCATGTTAAATATGTATATATACATATATATACACAAACGTATAATTATCATATATTGTATAGTTCGTGATATCATCGGTCAAACTAGACGGTCAAACGTTGTGTAAAACTCTTTTCGGAAACATAAGTCTCAACAATTTGGATTGCTTATCAAGTTGGAAATGTTTAATTTATGTAAATATCAATCTTATAAGTATAGAACGATCGAAAAAGTGCGGGTCGTTACATTACCTCCCCGTTAAATAAATTTCGTCCCGAAATTTTAAAATTGTACCTATTTTGCGTTATCGAGAAACAAGTGTGGATACTTTTGTTTCATTTGATCCTCTCGTTCCCACGTAAACTCGGGACCTCTTCTAGCATTCCAACGAACCTTAACAATCGGTATATTGCTCTGTTTGAGCTGTTTAACTTCACGGTCCATGATTTCGATTGGTTCTTCGACGAATTGTAGTTTCTCGTCGACATGGATTTCTTCAAGAGGAATGGTGAGGTCTTCCTTTGCAAGACACTTCTTCAGGTTTGAGACGTGAAAGGTATTATGTACTCCAGCGAGTTGTTGCGGTAACTCGAGCCGATAAGCTACCGGTCCAATGCGTTCGATGATCTTAAACGGGCCTACGTACCTTGGGTTCAGTTTACCCCTTTTTCCAAAACGTATCACACCTTTCCAAGGTGACACCTTTAGCATAACCATGTCCCCAATCTGAAACTCTAATGGTTTCCTTCGGACATCGGCGTAGCTCTTTTGGCGACTTCGGGCTGTTTTCAATCTCTCCTTGATTTGTACTATCTTCTCAGTCGTTTCGTGTATGATCTCGGGACCAGTTAATTGTCGATCTCCTACTTCATTCCAACAGATAGGAGATCTACACTTCCTTCCATACAATGCTTCGAATGGTGCAGCTTTAATGCTTGCATGATAACTATTATTATACGAAAATTCTGCTAACGGTAGATACTTATCCCATCCGTTTCCAAAATCGATCACACATGCCCTGAGCATGTCTTCAAGAGTCTGAATTGTTCTTTCACTCTGCCCGTCCGTTTGCGGATGATATGCGGTACTCATATCCAAACGAGTTCCTAGTGCCTCCTGTAGTGATTGCCAGAACTTTGAGGTAAATCTACTATCACGATCAGATATAATGGAAATAGGTATTCCATGCCTTGAAACTATTTCCTTTATATATAATCGTAATAATTTCTCCATTCTATCTGTTTCCTTTATAGGCAAGAAATGTGCAGATTTGGTAAGACGATCAACAATTACCCAAATGGTGTCGTATCCCCAGGCAGTCTTTGGTAACTTCGTGATGAAATCCATGGTAATACCGTCCCATTTCCATTCTGGAATTTCTGGTTGTTGAAGTAACCCTGACGGCTTCTGGTGTTCTGCTTTGACTTTGGAACAAGTTAAACATTCCCCAACATATGTTGCAACGTCTGTCTTCAAATTAGGCCACCAATAATGCGTCTTAAGATCTTGGTACATCTTTCCAACTCCAGGATGTATCGAATATCTTGTCTTATGTGCCTCGTTCAATATCAACTTCCTTAATCCACCCAACTTCGGTACCCAAATACGATTTGCAAAATATCGAATTCCATCTTCCCGCATAACGAGTTGCTTCTCATACTTCTTCATTATTTCATTTCCTATATTTTCTTTAGTAAGTGCTTCTCGTTGAACTTCTTTGATTTGTGAGTTGAGATTCATGCGAATTTTTATGTTCATCGCTCGTACTCGAATTGGTTCTCGTTCCTTTCTGCTTAAAGCATCGGCCACCACGTTCGCCTTTCCGGGATGATAACGAATTTCACAATCATAGTCGTTTATTAACTCGACCCACCTACGTTGCCTCATGTTCAATTGTTTCTGATCAAAAATATGTTGAAGGCTTTTATGATCAGTAAACACAGTGAATTTAACCCCATACAAGTAGTGTCTCCACATCTTCAATGCAAACACGACTGCTCCCAATTCTAGATCATGCGTCGTATAATTTCGCTCGTGAATCTTCAATTGTCGGGATGCAAATGCAATAACTTTCTTCCGTTGCATAAGAACACAACCAAAACCTTGTCGCGAAGCGTCACAATATATTTCAAAATCATCGTTCCCTTCAGGTAACGATAAAATAGGCGCCGTAGTTAACTTCTTCTTCAGTAATTGAAATGCGTTCTCCTGCTCCGAGGTCCATTCGTATTTCTTCCCTTTTTGTGTTAATGCTGTCAACGGCTTAGCTATTCGGGAAAAATCTTGAATAAACCTTCTATAATAACCGGCTAAACCCAAAAATTGGCGTATCTGTGTTGGTGTCTTAGGAGTCTCCCATTTTTCAATAGCTTCAGTTTTTGCTGGATCAACCTGAATTCCTTTGCTATTAACAACGTGGCCAAGAAATTGCACTTCTTTCAACCAAAAAGCACACTTAGAAAATTTAGCATATAGCTGTTCTTTTCTTAACAACTCCAATATCAACCTTAAATGCTCTTCATGCTCTTGCTCACTCTTGGAATAGATAAGAATATCATCAATGAAAACGATAACAAACTTATCCAAATACGGACTACAAACTCGATTCATGAGATCCATGAATACAGCTGGCGCATTTGTCAACCCAAACGGCATGACCAAAAATTCGTAATGACCATAACGTGTTCGAAAAGCAGTTTTCGGAATGTCCTCTTCTTTGACACGTAGTTGATGATAGCCCGATCTTAGGTCGATTTTCGAATAAACACATGATCCCTGGAGTTGATCAAATAAGTCGTCAATTCTCGGTAGTGGATACCGATTTTTGATAGTTAACTTATTTAATTCACGATAATCTATGCACATCCTAAAAGATCCATCTTTCTTTTTAACAAATAGAATCGGAGCTCCCCACGGTGAAGTACTTGGTCGTATGAATCCACGGTCTAGTAATTCTTTTAACTGACTTTGAAGTTCTTTTAATTCGGACGGTGCAAGTCTATATGGCGCACGAGCCACTGGTGCAGCTCCTGGTACTAAATCTATTTGAAATTCTACAGATCTAAATGGAGGTAATCCCGGCAATTCTTCCGGAAAAACTTCAGGAAAATCTCTTGCCACAGGCACGTCGTTGATGCACTTTTCTTTCTTTTCGACTTTATTAACATGTGCTAAAATAGCGTAACATCCCTTTTCTAAACACTTCTTGGCTTTCAAACAGCTAATGAGTTTTAGCTTTGAATTACCCTTCTCTCCATAAATCATCACCGGTATTTTATCCTTACCAGGAATACGAATTGCCTTCTTGGCACAAACAACTTCCGCTCCTATTTTGGACATCCAGTCCATGCCGACTATTACATCAAAACCTCCTAATTCCACGGGTATTAAGTCGATTTTAAACGTTTCTCCGGCTAGATTTATTTCACAATCACGACAAATTTTATCGGCTTTAATTAGTTTACCATTAGCTAACTCAATCAAGTACTTAGCATCTAGAGGTAATGATGAACAATTCAATTTAGTGTAAAAATTTATACACACGTAACTTCTATCGGCGCCAGTATCAAATAAAATAGATGCTGATAAGTTATTAATGGTAAACGTACCCGTAACAAGCTCCGGGTCTTCTCGTGCCTCTCTAGCATTAATAACAAACGCTCTTCCACGTGCAGGTCCGCCATTCTGATTCGGGCACTGGCTCTTATAGTGACCTTGTTTTCCACACCCAAAACAAGTAATGTTAGCCAAAGCAGTTCTATTTGCGTTGGTGGCAGGAGTCTTGTTACCATTTGTAACGAGATCCTTACAATCTTCAGCAAGATGTCCCTGTCTATTGCATTTAGTGCACAACACACTACAGTAACCAAAATGATGTTTGTGACAACGGTTGCATAAAGGACTTTGTCCTTTATAACCAAAGCTTGAACCACCACCTGCACCTTGTATGGTTTCTTGTTTCTTAAAAGATTGTTGTTGGTTACCTCGATCATAATTTCCATTCCACTTTCTTTTGTTACCTGATACCTTCACATCAGTATTGGATGCTTTCTTATCCAGAATGACCTGATCCATTAACTCGTTCGCCATGGTTATAGCTTCATGAATTGTCTTAGGTTTCGATGCTGTAACGTTTGCCTTGACCTTTTTGGGCAAACCACCTTTGTACATTTCAATCTTCCGTGCTTCGGTTGGAACCAATTCAGGACATAGTAAAACCAATTCCATGAATCGCTGATTGTAGTTGGTGATTTCAGTACCAACCACCTTCAAACTTCGTAACTCATCTTCTAACTTAATAACCTCATTCCTTGGACAATACTCGGTGATTATCATCGCTTTGAATTCTTCCCATGGAGTATCATAAGCTACATCTCCTCCTACCGCCTTCACATAATTCTTCCACCATGTGAGTGCACTATCTTGTAAAGTGCACGATGCAAACTTGGTCATGTCTTTTTCATCACAACCACTGATTTTGAACACCGTCTCCATCTTTTCTATCCATCGGGTTAAACCGATCGGTCCTTCCGTTCCACTGAATGATGATGGCTTGCAAGCTTGAAACGTCTTGTAGGAGCATCCTACACGAGGATTTGGGTTAACTGCAGCAGCTCTTGCAGCTTCGACCCATAGCATTCTATCGTTCACTCGCTGGTTGATGAGTTCCTCGAGTTCTTGTTCCGTCATTCGATTCAATCGCGCCATTTCCTAATGAAAGAAAATAATTATTCACATGGAATATTATAGATGTAGTGTGTATTTATAGTACATTTATAGCTTGTTAATAATATGAACCAGGTATTATTATAAAAGCCTTTTCTTCTTATTAGCGTTTTATAATTATATCTTGGGTAGTACCTACCCGTTAATGTTCATACTTAATAGCTTAGTACAGAATCAATTACTACAATCTAAATAATACTTAACCATGGAAAATTATTGCATTTCATACTTCGCTATTTTACATATGCTTATCTTACATCAAACTTTAAGCAAACCACACTAATAATATTATACAAAACATTATATGATTCCATGGCTTAATACGGCAGTGCATCGTTCGGTCTATTTTCTAGGGCGTTTAGTTCCAATGAATGGCCTAACGCTTATCCTAGCTGTCTGCCTACGTTTTGGCTGAGGAGCCGAAGAACTAGATGCGGGGATAGCACTAATAGGAATAGCGGGAATAGGGGTGGTAGTGTTGAGTGGAATTGGTGCTACGTCATTCTTACTAAGTTCGGGATTTGAATTTTCTAATTCATTCGCTTTTCGTTTCTTTCCTTGATCGAATTTTTCTTTCGTAATTTCTAGTATTTCTTCCTCGGGTTCACTTTCTTCTTCGGGTTCACTTTCCTCTTCGGGTTCACTTTCCTCCTCGGGTTCACTTTCCGATATTTCTATAGTTGGTTCATCCGGAAATTGTGAGTCTTCCCCAAAAATACCACTTTCGTCATCGGATATGTTAATGACTGAAACACAATCTGAAGGTTCTGATTCGGAGTCGCTGAATGTGATAATAAGTTTCGAGCCCGACATCTATCACACAACAACTAACCCATTAGTACTACATAATATTTACATATAAATTTTAACCAACAGTGATAAGCAATGGTTTTTTTTTTTTAAATCAGACCCGGTCAAAGTCCAGACTTTACTAATGTATCCTAACGACTTCTCAGTTAGACACACTAATGCAAACCTGGTTCGCTAAGACCAACGCTCTGATACCACATGTCATAACCCGTCCTTAACCATAAGAACGCGTTAGATAACGTATGATTTCATTGCGAGGTATTGACCTCTATATGAGACATTTTTGAAAGAAAACTGCATATATTATACATTACAAACCATAACCATTATTTTTGTTACAAGCTTAAGACAATAAAAAGAAGATTAACGTTTAGCGATAATCTTCGACTTACAAACTTTACAAATGATGACAACAACACGGTTTCTAGCATATTTTACAATACAACATCTCGGATATGCAGTTTTATTTTTGACACAAACATGCGTACGCAAGATCCTGGTTAGATCCAACATGATGCAGCGGAAGCTTTAGAAATCACCTGAGAATAGACATGTTTTAAAAGGTCAACATAAAGTTGGTGAGATATAGGTTTAATGCCGGCAGCAATATATATATAGACCACAAGATTTCGTATATAAACAGTTTAATAAAAGTATTCTAAGTGGTTGAGCACTTGGTAACCATACTTAACATTTTCACGTCGCATATTCCCTTTAATATGAAATCTTACTACACCGTACCAAGTGTAGTCACAAAACGAAGTACTGTGCAACCGTTGAATACTGGTCGTCCAGTCCGGTTGGGGTTGTCAGGCCCGATAGATCTATCAACAGGATTCGCGTTTACAATACCGCTGTAAATATTAGTTACCAAGCTACAGGGAAGTATGCCAGTGGTACAACTCAACGTAGAACATATTTTTCAGTTACTTGTGTCCATATCGTAAAACATAAAATACATGTATTCTCATCCCGAAATATTTAGAGTTTAAAAGTGGGACTATATACTCACTCTTGTCTTGATGATATATATATTTTGACTCGGTATTCCGGTTGATATCACGAACCTATCCATATATAATATATCAATACCTTTTCTTTTTAAACAAACATCACATATATATACTTGTTATACTTTTAATACTTTGAATAATTCCTTAGTCCGTAGTTAGCAGTTCGTTGTTAGTAATTCAATTTTAATGGTTCATTTTTAGATGTTTAATATACCCGCAATGAAATAAATAAAACCCCCAACGAAATAAATAAAACCTCATCGTATATGTATTGGTCGAGATTAATCTTGACCCATGGTACCGGTGTTGTCAAATGACGTGTTGCGTACATAAAGTACCGGTGTTGTCAAATGACGTGTTGCGTACAATCATGGGATCTTATGATTAATCTTCTCGTGTTGTTTACGGGTGATCCTGAACCATATAAAATTGAATTATGAGTACATATATATAAAATATCATGTTATCTTATAAAGATGTGATTTTATGTAAATTTTTCCAATGAATCCCGAAGTCAATTAAGTCTTGGATAACCAATTTTGTTTCGGTCATAGTTTCTTCGTTACAAGTCCGTTTTCGTTGATTCAAATTGCCATCTTCTTGGATCGAGTTCTTCTTTAAGACTATGAACTGTAAATACCTTGGTTTGTATTCAAAATCATACGGCATAGGTGAAAGTTTAGTGAAACATATGAAGTTAAACATTTTTGTTACAACAAAATCATTTAATGACCATTTTTCCAAAAATACTTATACTTTGAAAAACCAAGTTTTACCTTGTTAAATTAACATATAAATAAGTTATGTTACATGTCTTGAAGTATTTTAAAAGTTAAGTTAGAAGGATCTATTTAGTTTGCAAACAAGTTTGAAAACATTCAAACTATGTTCTTGTTGTTAAACTTTTGTACCACAAAATAAGATAGCTATATATATATGAATCGAATAAGGTTATGAACATAGATTCTACCTCAAGTTCCTTGGATAAGTTTGCTGTAAAAGAGGAGTAAGAAGCTAGAATCAAAAGGGTGATAGAAGTGGATGAAAGATTGGAAGTAAGTTGGTGTTCTTGGAAGGTTTTCTTGAAGTGTTGTTGTAAGAGTTTTCTTATGGTGTTTTAGTATGGTTTTTATGGCTAGATCTTCTTGGTTATTTGCTGGATTGTTATGGAGTTTAGAGAGTAAGAAAGAGTGTGTGTTTTTGATAAGAAAATGGTAGTAAAAATGGATCAAAATGAGCATGTATATATACACCAAAAAAAAACGTGAATGGGGGGTATGGAGACAAAAATTCAAGCTATCATTTTATGTATCTAGTCTTATTTGCATCCAAGTTCAATTACCTAGCCCTCATGGCATGAACAATGGCTGGTTAGGTGGTGATTTTGATGTGTATTTACTATTAGTAAATACGTATAGGAGCTGGGTATGATACGGTACATATACCGTAGATATACGTATAGAAATTTTGTGAAAAATGGAATGAGGATTCAAATATAGCTATCTTTTGTGAATACACTTATATGGTTTTATGTATTTAAGTCTTTAAAAGTGATTAAATACATTACTTATACAATATATGTATAACATTATAAGTCTTAAGTATTTATGTCAAATAACGTTACGTATAGTTATCGTTTTGAAAACTTAAGTTAGTAGTTTCAAAATATACTTGTAACTTATTGTTATTAATACAAAATGAGATATTAAAACATTCTTTAATCATGTTAAATATGTATATATACATATATATACACAAACGTATAATTATCATATATTGTATAGTTCGTGATATCATCGGTCAAACTAGACGGTCAAACGTTGTGTAAAACTCTTTTCGGAAACATAAGTCTCAACAATTTGGATTGCTTATCAAGTTGGAAATGTTTAATTTATGTAAATATCAATCTTATAAGTATAGAACGATCGAAAAAGTGCGGGTCGTTACAATCACTTTACTTCATTTGCTGTTCGCATAATTGTGTGGTTACTTCGTTTGCTAATAAGGTGAGTTATAGTCCCATTTTTCTATTTAAATCTTTTGGGATGAGAATACATGCAATTTATTTTATATTTTGGACACAAGTGGAAGTTGGTTTAAATTATTCATTGTGAGTTGAACAAAAATATTCCCTAGTCTGGTAACTGTAATCACTGGTTTCTACTAGTGAACGCGAATCCTTCGGATAGATCTATCGGGTTTGACAACCCCATTTCGAGCTAGTCGCGCTAGCAATTTATAATCGGAATGTTTAGTACTTCGTATTTTGTTGTAGATACACTTGTTCGGTGTATATTATTTATTGTGTTTGGCAAGGGTAAATAAAGGGTTAAGTGGTTACCAGGTGGCTCACGGAAAATGGAATAATGTTTTATTATATGTTTTCTAGCATATAATTTGGTAGTTCAAAAAGGAGTTTTTATGTTTTCAAACATAAATTTTTATTGTTTAAATTAAATATTGTTTGCAATATTAAACCTATAATTCACTCAACATTTTTGTTGACAGTTACTCGCATGTTTTATTCTCAGGTTCATGATTGATTGCTTCCGCTGTGCTTAGAGAGTCTGCATATTTATGATGGCAGCTTTTGTTAAACATTAACTTGCATTCTATTTTGTTACATTAAATAGTGGTTGGTTGTTGACTTTGTTTTGGTCAACTTTTGGTTAAAGTATTATTGTATAGTTTTTCTAAACTTATACATTTTAGTAGATTTCCTTTATAGGAAATCATTTTTAAATAAAGAATGCAAGGTTGTTTTATTAAATTCATTTAAGTCCGATCAAGCTATGGGACCAACTGACGGATCCGTTAAGTGTTTTGACGGGGTCGTCACAGTTGGTATCAGAGCTCTGGTTGTAGGGAATTAGGCTGCATTGATGTCGTTACCCGAGTCAATAGGGTGCATTAGTGAGTCTAGTCTACAGCCCGGCCTATTATATATTATTATATGTGATTATTTGTATCGTATTGGTATGTATATGGTTATCACACATACATTTCTATTATGTTCTGAATCCGGGAGGAACTCCCATTCCGATTTAAACGTATTCTCCGACTCATGCGAGTTCATCATTTATGGGAACACCTCGGTTAGTGAAACCGAGGGGGGGGGGTGACATTCTTGACTTCTGAAATTCTCGACATTTCTATGTCATAATTTGTGTTTATTGATATAACATTTGAGTTACATTACGTGTTCTAAAATTCTCGGCATTTCTATGTCATCTATTATGGTTATGTATATAACGTTTGAGTTATATTACGCGAGATGTCATTCTTGACTTCTAAAGGCTCGGCATTTCAAAGTCAGCTATTGTGTTTGGGTATATAACATTTTTGTTACATTACATGCCATTGTACCGTTGTGCCTATGTGCTTTGGTTTTTGAAAAGGAAAACGTCATTCTTGACTTTTAGAGATTCTGGGTACTTCGAAGACATTCTTATGTCATCGTTACTCCTATTCATTACTTTCGATGTCTTTGTCTCTTGTGCTATCCTTAGCACATTGTTAAGAAATTGTTTTAGGGAAATTGTGTTGAAATTCGAGGTTGACCACGTGTCCTGACCTTATGTAGTGATATTGGAATGGAACTATGAGTTAGTGAAATATAATGGCGTCAGGCCAACGTGATTATATTACTTTAATTCATAAAAAGTCCCAATATTGTGACATGAGGAATAGAAAGCGAGTCAAAGAAAATTTGTACACCACTCATTCGGAAATTCTAACGTTATTACATGAGTAAGGAAGATACTCATTATCTTATTTGTTGATATGCGAGAGACTCATCTTAACCGAACTACCTGCCCCATGTTTTATCATTTATAACTCGCTTGTTAGTGACAGCTTCGCACGTGAATAGTTTTGACCCAAGGACTTGTGTTCTGATAAAAGTCAAGACATTATTTAACTCATTGGTTTTCATGACCTCGTAGCATTTATTGAAGAGATGTCGCAAGACGATTCAAGTCCATCACCCGAGCTTTAACGATCTTACTTCAACTCGTAACCTCTGTGATGCGGATACCCTGCTTTTCATTAAAAAATTTACACATTTGTGTAATTGGGCGGTTCTCACGAGATTTATGGGCGAATAGAAGTAATGAAATACTTTGTCATGTATACTATTTATAAAATCATATATGTACGTATGAATTCTAATGGACAAATTTACCCTTACCTATTTTGGCTAGTATACACTAATTTATACCTTCAAAATTATTTTAAAACCACTCTTATTGTGTTGTCTAGTTAACTCAAATTGACTTACGTAAAATGATACACGTTGTACATACTTCTAAATTTACTAAGAGCTTCGTTCCATTTATGGGGTTACATTAGACGTTTAAAGCTTTTTCAAAACTCCTTTGATTGATTACATTAGAATTTTCGCATTACTCTACAGAGTGTTTGGATCACATTTCTTCTCATCCTCCGTTTAAGGATGAAAATTTACCATTAAGTCCATTGATAGAAATTCTTACACCAGTTTGGATGCCGGTTTTATAAAATTTGTTGGAAAGTCTTTGCGCTCATAGAATTTTCCCTCTTATGGTTGGACATGGCCGAAACGCAGACAGATAAATCAAGTTTCTGGGGTACACTCGATGGTCACCTTATTGTAGAAAAGGCGCTAGGTGGGTTTCTACCCCAACTGTTGTTATAATGGGTATCATGGATATATATTACTCTAGACCGTTTGAGGAGTTTCTACTCTCAATTTTTGCTGTCAACCGCAACACCCTCGTAAACATCAATCCTAGGATTCGATACTTTAGGGTGCACGAAATTATTTTTGGAGATTCATCTCACCTGGAGTCGGCCATTCTTTATAACCCATGATTCGCGTTCTTTTCATCCGCACATAAATTTAAGAATATGGATGAATCCTAGACTTCCTCGCTCATTGTACAAGGAAGTTCACTCTCGTTGAATTATCACACCTTTCATACGTCTTCCTCTCGGAAATATAATGAAAATTTACTTTGGAGTCCATGATCCTCGTTAACTCCTTTGAGAGAATTGCCTTAAATATCTATGCCACCGATGTGACTACTCCATATATTTCTTCCTTCATTGTTGCAACTATATTTCATTCGTCCCAGTTCGTCCCCTTGGGGAGCTCCTATTTTGTTTGTCAAGAAGAAAGATGGTTCGTTCCGATTGTGTATTGATTATCGCGAGTTAAACAAGCGTACTATTAAGAATCGTTACCCTTTTCCAAGAATTGATGATCTATTCGATCAACTTCAAGGTTCGTCTGTTTATTCTAAGATCGATCTTCATTCCGGTTATCATCAATTACGTGCTAGAGAAACTGATATTCCGAAAACTGCTTTTTGTACCCGTTATAGTCACTTTGAATTTCTTGTTATGCCGTTCAGATTGACAAATGCACCTGCTGTGTTCATGGACCTCATGAACCGTGTGTGCAGACCCTATCTGGACAAATTCGTTATTGTTTTTATCGACGACATCCTTATTTATTCTAAGAGTGATGAAGAGCACGAAGAATATTTGAAGTTGGTGCTTGATTTATTGAGAAAAGAAGAGTTGTACGCTAAGTTCTCTAAGTGTACTTTCTAATTAAGAGAAGTTCAATTCCTTGGATATATTGTTAGTAAACAAGGAATACTAGTTGATCCCGCCAAGATTTAGGCAATTGAAAAGTGGGAAATTCCGAAAACTCCTACTCAGATTCGCCAGTTTCTAGGATTAGCAGGCTATTATAGAAGGTTCATTCAAGATTTTTCACGAGTAGCGAGACCTCTGACTGCTTTAACACATAAGGGGAAGAAGTACGAGTGGAAGAGTGAACAAGAGTCTGCTTTCCAAACTCTGAAGAAGAAGTTAACTTCTGCACCGATATTATCACTACCTGAGGGTAATGATGATTTTGTTATCTATTGTGATGCTTCGTGTCAAGACTTTGGTTGTGTTTTGATGCAACGAAAGAAAGTTATTGCGTACGCGTCACGTCAGTTGAAGATTCACGAGCAGAATTACGTAACCCATGATTTAGAGTTGAGAGCTGTTGTGTTTGCGCTTAAGATTTGCAGACATTATCTATATGGGGTCAAAGGTACATTGTACACTGATCACAAAAGTCTTCAACATATTCTTGATCAGAAACAGATAAATATGAGGCAACGAAGATGGGTTGAGACGTTAAATGATTATGATTGCGAACTTTTATATCATCCGGGAAAGGCCAATGATGTGGCTGATGCATTAAGTCGTAAAGAAAGGGCTGAACCTCGCAGGTTTAGGGCCTTGAATATGACAATTCAAACAAACCTCGCTAGGCAGATCCTTGAGGCACAATAAGAAGCCTTGAAGGAGGAAAATTTTGTAACGGGAAGGTCCGAGGCTTGAGTAAACAGTTAGAGGTACAAACCGATGGTACTCGGTATTTTGCGGGATGCCTTTGGGTTCCGAAGTTTGGTGATCTACGAAAACTTGTTTTAGTTGAGGCTCATAAGTCTAGGTACTCTATTCATCCTGGTTCAGGAAAGATGTATCATGATCTTAAGGAGCTGTATTGGTGGCCTAATTTGAAAGCTGATGTGGCTACGTATGTGGCTAAGTGTTTGACCTGCGCTAAGGTTAAAGCTGAACATCAAAAACCGTCTGGACTTTTGGTACAACCTGAAATTCCCGAGTGGAAGTGGGAAGGTATTAAGATGGACTTTATTACGAAGTTACCAGGAGTTGTGGGTGGTTATGATACCATTTGGGTGATTGTTACCGACTCGCTAAGTCAACTCTTTTCTTGCCAATTAAGGAAACATATTCAATGAAGAAGTTTACTCGTTTGTATTTGAAGGAGATTATTTCGAGACATGGTGTTCCCGTATCGATTATGTTGGACTGAGGCAGTCCTAACAAGGTGCTCTAGGAACTAAATTGGATATGAGCACCGCTTATCATCCACAGACGGATGGTCAGAGTGAAAGGACCATTTAAAAGTAGAAAACATGTTAAGAGCGTGTGTTATTGATTTTGGAAATGGGTGGGATAAATATTTGCCGCTGGATGAGTTTTCTTATAACAGCAGTTATCATGCAAGTATTAAAGCCGCACCATTTGAAGCTCTGTATGGTAGAAAGTGTAGGTCTCCTGTCTGTTGGAATGAGGTTGGGGATGCTCAACTCACATGACCAGAGATCATTCACGAGACTACCGAGAAGATTGCACAGATTAAGGAAAGATTGAGAACTGTCAGGAGTAGGCAAAAGAATTATGATGATAAGAGAAGGAACGATATTGAATTTCAGGTCGGTGATCGTGTTATGTTGAAGGTATTGCCTTGGAAGGGCGTGATACGTTCTAGAAAAAGGGGAAAGTTGAATCCTCAATTTGTTGGATCTTTTGAAATTATTGAGAGAGTTGGACCCGTGGCTTATCGTTTGAAATTGCCACAAGAACTCAGTGTTGTTCACGATGTTCTTCATGTATCGAATTTAAAGAAGTGTTTGGCCAAGGCCGATAAGAATATTCCTCTGGAGGGACTTCATGTTGATAAGAAACTACTTTTTCTTTTAAGGAACCTGTTGAAATTATGGATCGAAAGGTTAAGACTCTTAAACAGAGTAGAATTTCTATTTTCGAGTTAGATGGAACGACGCGTTCCCGAGTTCACTTGGGAGCGTGAAGTTCAGATGAGGCAGAAGTACCCGTATTTGTTCCCAGATGCTGAGTCAACCCCTGCACATGCTTAAATTTCGGGACGAAATTTTCGTAACGGGAAGGTACTGTAACGACCCTACTTTTCCCGTTATCTTTTACCGTTAATTATTTAACGACCGTTAACTGCTATTCGTGCCACGTCATTTCTATGACCTATATTATTATTTTTGTAATAATATATTAATTATTATGTGTTATATGAATATTTGGATTCATATTTCAAGTTATACGTTTCTACGTGTCGCGGATTTCCATCCGGCGAATCTTTTCGGT
This sequence comes from Rutidosis leptorrhynchoides, assembly GCF_046630445.1. Lineage (NCBI taxonomy): Eukaryota > Viridiplantae > Streptophyta > Magnoliopsida > Asterales > Asteraceae > Rutidosis > Rutidosis leptorrhynchoides. The sequence continues at coordinate 185,557,134 of NC_092339.1, forward strand.
TTTCAAACCAACGGTCGAGCTTTCGGGATTTTTAAATCCTAATTATTTTAAATATGATATTTTAAGATCATATAATTATATTTAGTGTTTATATTTATTTTTCGTCGCGTAGTTATTATGTTTCCGGATTTTTAATCGCGTAAGTGCGTTTTCGCGTTTCGGGACTCGTTCGGGCTTTCGGGCCATCAGGAAATTACCATTAAGTGAGATGGGCTAGTGGGGCCCACTCCCATCCCACCATTCGGCCGAAGCCACAAGGGAGGGGGGTATTACTCCCTTGTTTTTTTCCCATTTGTGATTTAATTTCCTTTTTCATCAAATTTAATCTAAACCTAATATTTCTTTTTGCTCTCCCTTTCCTTCTTCCTTGGGCAACGACTACAACCAGCCCCAATATCATCATCATCATTAAAAATTGAAGCTTGGATCATTAATTGATTAGTATAATCGGATTCCTCTCGTCTTTCTCTACGCGACTACATCAATCGTTTCTCGATTAGGGTATAAACCCTAACCCTAGAATTTTCTATTTTTCATTTATTTACTGTATTTTGATGTTTAATTGATAGTATGATGTTTGTGGATTATTGTAATGGTGTTTGTATGCATAGATGTACTCAAAATTGCATGTTTTCGGTTTGTAAATTTCTGGACAGCAGCTATTTCGTGATTTCTGGGTTTGTGTCTGATATAAAAGTTAAAATAAACTATCTAGATGAGTTCCTCTCATCAAGACATTAATTTTAGACTCCGGATTCATGTCGTTTCGATTCCCGGAGCCCTAGTTATGATCAAATTACTATTTTGTTAAAATTGAATTGTGGATTGACATGAAACAGGTTTGGTCCGACTTTGTGACCTTACTTGGTGTCTTTAGGGTGTGTTAGTGTGTTAGGACTGATGGTGGGACGAACTTTCAAGTTCGGGTCACCTAAATCCGAGCCACGGTTCACCCGTTACGTCTAAAAACACGTTTTTGATTGAATTAAAGTTTCAAGTAGTGTAATGGCTGTAAATCACGACTTGTGGACTGTTCTTGGGGTGTTCTTGAGTGTACCAAAGTGTCGGGTGGTTTGATTAGGCGGAGATATATGTAAGGCTCGCCGAAAACCGACACCCGGGGCTCAAGATGCGACCCGATGAACTTTTGATTTAAAACTTATGACTAATTATTAAACTTATGATATAAATAATGGATTTCATTATCATTTAATTACTTATGATACAAAAAGTAATTATTATAATTTAAGACTTATGATATATATTTATTATATCATTTAATTATTACTTATGATTTAATTAACATATTAATTAAACTTATGATTAATAATACTTTTATTATTAATGAAAAATACTTATGATAAGTATTAAACTTATATTATGAGATTATTATTATTATAGGACTTATAATAAGGATTAAATAATTATTTAATTATTATAAGACTTAGTTATTATTTAATTATTAAATACTTATGATTTAATAAGTATAATTAGAAATTTATGATATGATTAATAATTCATTATTAATTAATAATACTTATGATATGATTTAAAATTTATTATTAATTAATAATACTTATATTATGACTAATATTTAATTAATTAATTAAATACTTATGTTATATTAATTATATCATTTAAACTTATCTAAACTTTAATAATTCATTTTTATTTAATTAAACTTATGTTAAGACATAATTATACACTTCTGACTTTAATAAACATTATAACCTATGTTATTATTATAACTTACACTTTTCAAATTAATGTTGACTATGTTTGACCAAGGTTGACTTTTGAGTTAACTTTCGGTTGACTTTGACTTTCAGTTGACTTCTGTTGACTTTCTAAATAAGGAAACTTTCCTAACTTCAAAACTTTCTAAAAATAGAAACTTTCCAAAAATAGAAACTTTCCAAAAATAGAAACTTTCCAAAAATAGAAACTTTCCTAAAATAGAAAACTTTCCAAAAATGGAAACCTGCTAAAAATAGAAACTTTCTAAAAATAGAAAGTGTGTGTCCGTATGCTGTTCCAGTTAAACCGATGCTTGCCGAGTGTTATTCTATGTCTACTTGCAACATGTACAATAGCTATCATACTAAGACTTGACCTAAGTTAGTTATTTATATCGGCCTGCTTTATTTATAGGTCGGCATTGTGATCTTTCTTGATCACTTTACTTCATTTGCTGTTCGCATAATTGTGTGGTTACTTCGTTTGCTAATAAGGTGAGTTATAGTCCCATTTTTCTATTTAAATCTTTTGGGATGAGAATACATGCAATTTATTTTATATTTTGGACACAAGTGGAAGTTGGTTTAAATTATTCATTGTGAGTTGAACAAAAATATTCCCTAGTCTGGTAACTGTAATCACTGGTTTCTACTAGTGAACGCGAATCCTACGGATAGATCTATCGGGTTTGACAACCCCATTTCGAGCTAGTCGCGCTAGCAATTTATAATCGGAATGTTTAGTACTTCGTATTTTGTTGTAGATACACTTGTTCGGTGTATATTATTTATTGTGTTTGGCAAGGGTAAATAAAGGGTTAAGTGGTTACCAGGTGGCTCACGGAAAATGGAATAATGTTTTATTATATGTTTTCTAGCATATAATTTGGTGGTTCAAAAAGGAGTTTTTATGTTTTCAAACATAAATTTTTATTGTTTAAATTAAATATTGTTTGCAATATTAAACCTATAATTCACTCAACATTTTTGTTGACAGTTACTCGCATGTTTTATTCTCAGGTTCATGATTGATTGCTTCCGCTGTGCTTAGAGAGTCTGCATATTTATGATGGCAGCTTTTGTTAAACATTAACTTGCATTCTATTTTGTTACATTAAATAGTGGTTGGTTGTTGACTTTGTTTTGGTCAACTTTTGGTTAAAGTATTATTGTATAGTTTTTCTAAACTTATACATTTTAGTAGATTTCCTTTATAGGAAATCATTTTTAAATAAAGAATGCAAGGTTGTTTTATTAAATTCATTTAAGTCCGATCAAGCTATGGGACCAACTGACGGATCCGTTAAGTGTTTTGACGGGGTCGTCACATAAAAATAGGATACTATAATGATTATTATTTAAAAAGTATCTATATATATATAAATAAAGTGTAATGAATATATATATATATATATATATATATATATATATATATATATATATATATATATATATATATATATATATATATATATATAATTTTGAATTTATTTGGAAAATGATTGTAACACTCAACTATCATTCGATTGATAATAAACAAGTTATAAACGAACTTATGTGATTTTAAAATAAACGGTGATCCGAAAATGAGCTATATAAATTTTAGGCTTATTAAAAATATATTTAGAAGCTAATTAATAAATTTCAACATTTTTCATATTTTATCCAGAATCAAGAGGGACAGTTGATATAATTTTATTTATTAAATTAATGATCGAATTTTATACCATAATGACCAAAATAAATAAATATAATTAATTTTAAAATATGGGATTTTTCTGAATTAAATTTATCCGTAACTGTTTAGCAATGTACACAATATAGTCATTTGGGAAAAACTGTCGGTAACTAAATAACAAAGCTTTTGACTACTACTGTGCTTAATTGAGAAATTAAGATTTACTATGCGTGTTTGATATTTGATTCCCTTGCCATTGATATTATCAATATATATTATTATTAATGTGAATTACTGTTTGTGTTTGCTTCTTTATTTTCTCTGCACCACCATCTTATATATATGTATATATGATATATGCAAGAATATATATACACATGACCATCTTACTACTTCTAAGTCTATCGTGACTATCTACAACCACTCAACCATGACCATCGATCATCATTACAACCGGGAAACCCAACTTGAAAACCATCGGAGACCACCATCAAACCTATTTCAAACTATAAACAACAAACACCATCTTCTCACCATAACAACCATAAAACATGTTAATATACATACTCATTTCATGTTAGAAGTTTAACAACACCAAACCCGCCACCATTTTCATCAACCCGTCACCCTACCACCACATCACAACCATCACCTTCTCCACCTTTTCACCATCATCAACTATTGCTACGAAATTTCTATTTTGCAGCTGCTGTTGTAACCATTTTTGTCGAGGAACAAACCCCATCCGCCACCTTGATCATTACTGTGTTTCTATCCTATGGTTCAAATCGACACCCATTTGATCACCACTTTATCAAACGTCTTCTCACTCTCTTAAATTTAAACGTGTACCACAAACCCATCAAGTTTATAACCTGCAAACTACTCATTTTGGTGCTACTTCCATTCACGTTTTCTATTCCAATCCTCTCAAACCCGATCACCCTTTTTTTATGAAACCCAATCGGGTGTTGCAACTGTCAAAAGCAAAAGCACCATAGTATTCACCATCTTCCATCTTCTTTAATCATACCGACACCATCAACAATAAACACCACCGCTCCCGTTTCTCCTTCTTATTTATGGTTCCTGTTTTTGCTTATTTGAACACCAATTCCTTGCTGCTACTGTCTTAATGCAAACAAAGAAGATGACACAGTAAATGATGATGATGTTACGGTTCATTGTCACTGCTACTGTTTCTTTCTGTTTACTTGAACCAAACCGCATATATATATATATATATATATATATATATATATATATATATATATATATATATATATATATATATATATATATATATATATATATATATATATATATATATATATATATATATATATATATATATATATATTTAACCATACACATATACATCAAAACTTGCTTTTACTTTAACTTTTTCTTTTCTCTCTTTCTTCTGTTCGAACGGACGACCTCAACAAGCAACTTCTGAATCGTTACTGTAGTTAAAGTGATTGATTGAGACTGCCACAACTTGATTGATTCTGTTACAATTCCTTAATAAAACAAATCTTTATATAGTGCACGCGTTTTGTTTTAAATTTTGGGCAGTGATTTTTGTTTTAAAAGATTGGGCCATGAACCGAGTTTTTGTATTATCTGTTGGGCCACGATCCAAACTACCTGTTGGGCTTCATCAGAATAGTTGAGCTGAGCTTACAACATTCACCACCTGCGACGTTTTGATTCCTTTTATTATTTCTGCTGTTTGAGCAGTGATACGTGTTAATCTGTTTCCTTCTTAAGATCAAAGGTGAATTTATGATGAAGCTCGTAACAGTCGATGAATATATGATGACGAAATGTTATAATTTCATGTCAAATAATGATCATGATGATCACAGAAAAATAAATTATGATTTGATTATTATGATGATGAGAGTAGAAGATGATGAAGACGAATAGAGTTGATGATAGGAAGAACAATTGTATGATGTATATTGAAAGGACCCGTTCATATACATTATAAACGATTCACAATAGTTGATTACATTGCAAGGTATTTGACCTCTATATGATACTTTTTACAAACATTGCATTCGTTTTTAAAAGACAATCTTTCTTTACATCGAAAATTTACAGGCATGCATATCATTTCATAATATCCACTATCCAACTATAAATTGATTTAATAATAATCTTTGATGAACTCAATGACTCGAATGCAACGTTCTTCGAAATATGCTATGAAAGACTTCAAGTAATATCTTTAAAATGAGCAAATGCACAGCGGAAGATTTCTTTAACACATGAGAATAAACATGCTTTAAAGTGTCAATCAAAAGGTTGGTGAGTTCATTAGTTTATCATAATCATTTATTTCCATCATTTTAATAGACCACAAGAATTTCATTTCCAGTTCTCATAAATATACGTCCCATGCATAGAGACAAAAATAATCATTCATATGGTGAACACCTGGTAACCGACATTAACTAGATACATATAAGAATATCCCCTATCATTCCAGGATCCTCCTTCGGACATGATATAAATTTTGAAGTACTAAAGCATCCGGTACTTTGGATGGGGTTTGTTAGGCCTAATAGATCTATCTTTAGGATTCGCGTCAATTAGGGTGTCTGTTCCCTAATTCTTAGATTACCAGACTTTAATAAAAAGGGGCATATTCGATTTCGATAATTCAACCATAGAATGTAGTTTCAATTACTTGTGTCTATTTCGTCAAACATTTATAAAAGCGCATGTATTCTCAGTCCCAAAAATATAAAGGGTAAAAAGGCAAATGAAACTCACCATACTGTATTTCGTAGTAAAAATACATATAACGTCATTGAACAAGTGCAAGGTTTGCCTCAGATTCATGAACCTAAATTAATTATATATATTTATGTGTTGGTCAATATTTGTCTAACAAATTAGGTCAAGTCATAGTGTACCACAATCCTAATGCTCGAGACTAATATGCAAAAGTCAACAAAAGTAAATTTGACTCAAAATAATTTCCAAAAATCTATACATAATTAATATATAGTTTAAATATCGTCGTTTTATATTTTTAAATATTTTTAAAAGATTTATTACAGTAAATAATATAATTTATTTATTAATAAATAAAATTTTATATTAAATTTATATAATAAAATATACTTTTATATATATTAAGTAATAAAATTTATAGGGTTCATTTAATATCATAAAGATAATATGATAGGTATTATTAAAGTAAGTTATTACATGTAGTAAAATATGTTTGTATCACATATTTATTTGATAAAATAATATCTATAATGTTAGTAAGTAAAAGTTATATTATTTTGTAATAATAATTATTATTATAAAAATATCAATATTTATAATTACTAAGATGACATTATGATAAAACGATAATTCTAATTATGATAACCTTAATATTTACAATAATTTTTAATATTATCTTTAAAATAATAATTCTATTTAAAATAATAATAATAATGATATTTTATAGTAACAATGACATTTATATTAAAATGATAATTTTTGTTAAAATGATAGTTTTAATACTAACGATACTTTTAATAATAATAGTAATTATAAAAATAATAAGAACGATAATTTTATCTAAATCAATATCTTATAATATTTTAATTTCTTCATGATACTCTTACCCATTATTTTCTAATCGTTTCGTTTAATAGCTTTTAATCGTCTTTTATATCGTGTTCATAATAATGATAATAATAGTAATCAAAATAATTAGGTGTTACAAATATTTGTTTTAATTACACTAATATTAATAATGATAGTTACTATAACATTATTAACGATAATACTAATAATTATCTTAATGATAATATAGTAATAATAATAATAACAATAACAATAACCATTTTTAAATAATGATATATATATTAATAATGATAATAATAATAATAATACCAATAATAATAATAATAATAATAACAATTGGATAATAATAATAATACTAATTATAACTTTATCGATAATAACGATAGTAATAATAAAAAAAAACATTTTTTAATGATAAATTCCTTTTATTGATAAAGATAATAATAATGATAATAATAAGATAAAACTAGAACGATGATAAAAATGACGATAATAATAATCACTTTTAATAAAAATATCGAAAATTCAATTGATTATAACTTCTAATCCGTTCATCGAAACCATTCGATATCTAAAGGAAAAGTTCTTAATTTTTCGCTAGCTTTTCAAGGACATGCATATCTTATACCTTATCTCAACTGCAAGTGTAACTAATTCAAGATTCAACCTAACCTGTCTAAGGGCAATATCAAAAGTACAAGCATTCATAATCCTAAATACTCGAGCACTAGTCAGGGATACACTATTAGTATGTAAAAGTTAAATTATGAGTACTCACGTATCAATATTGAGATTCAATATTGCAGGAAAGGTACGTAGACGCAACGGAAATGATAAACACTAAATTGACCTCACGAGCATACCCATGAACCATACTCAATTACCTCCATAGCTATAACCCATAATTTCCTTAATCCTATCCCACTCGAAAAACAACTTCGAAATTACTCGGACAGTACTCCGTCGTAATATTTTATGTATACTAATAATATCTTGAAATAATACGGAGTAAATATATATATGTAAATCGATTGAGAGAGTTTAGAGAAAAATATTTTCAAGTTTCTGTGAAATAATGAAACCTATTGAATTCTATTTATAATAGATTTTTGAATTATTAAAGTGAATTATTAAATTATAAATTATTAAAGTGAATTATTAAAGTATGAATTATTAAAGTGAATTATTAAAGTGTGAATTATTAAAGTATGAATTATTAAAGTGAATTATTAAAGTATGAATTATTAAAGTTAAAGTAAAGTAAAAATAAAGTAAAGGTAAAGTTTAAGTATAGTAAAAGTATAAAACTATGTACGTATAATACGCGTATAAATATATATAATATTAATTTAAATCATTATATATATTTAATAAAATAAAATATAAATATCGTTATCTTTATCATACTAGTTAAGTAATGAGTTGTCAAAAGTGGTTCTAGATATTTATAAAAGTTGTATACGTTTTAATAATAAAGTTCTTTTTAAGCTGAAAACGTTTTTGTACGTTTGAAACTAAATAGATCAATCGAGTCTTTATGAGATTCAATCTTCCACTATCCTTTGTCTAGTTCTCAATGAATGACAATTTGTTCTTATTTATAAATCACTTTACCATTTTTCGAATATTGTTAAAATGGAAAGATTTCTCAAATCAACATGGGCCTTTCAACAGAGACTTGTAATCATAATTCAATCATTTGATCTTATCTTCTAATTCCATTGATAAACATTTTGAAACAGATACAATCATATAAAGTATTTAATCTAATATTTTGTTTACGTTTCAAGTTATAATATATATACACATATACATATATAATCATATTCGTTTAATGGTTCGTGAATCGTTGGAACTTGGTCGAGGTTGAATGAATGTATGAACATAGTTTAAAATTCTTGAAATTTAACTTAACAAATATTGCTTATCGTGTCGAAAACATATAAAGATTAAAGTTTAAATTTGGTTGGAAATTTTCGGGTTGTCACAGTACCTACCCGTTAAAGAAATTTTGTCCCGAATTTGCGTGGAAAGGTCGTGAATGATAATAAGTATGTTTTCATGACGCATACGAGCTGAAAATTAGAGTTTTATCATCAGCGAATAATTTTGATAAACAATCCATTTATATGAAGAGTACGAATGAAGCTAACATAGAATAGTGAAATGAGTAAGTGTAGATTCATCTTATCATTTGACGTAGATATGATTGATTCCCAGATTTCAAGGGATTTGAAGAAAATCTTCTTAATAAGATTTGACTCTCCGGTAATCAAGGGAATTAGGATCCGCTTTAAATGCGATCGTCCATTTTAATTGTTCTATCGGAGATTTTCTTATAACTTCACCTCCTTCATTTCCTTACAACTCACACCTTCTGTTGATGCATTTTATGCAAGTCCCTAGACATCTACCCACGTCCATTGCAGGTACAACAGTTTACAGGCCACCATGATTGCTCGTTATTATCCTATCTGTGTTTGTATGTGGTTATAGGAACTGAAGGAACGAGATTTAGATGTTTGACTATGTTAGACTTAGTCAGACGTACGAGTGAAGCCTCACTAGTACAGCTGATAGGCTCATACGCACGGTTGATGTTGAGCTAAGTCACAATTACACCTAAATGAGAAGACACGAGTGAGTGATCACCCATACGGCTGATGAAGCCAACTCGTACGTGTGATGAATGAATCATATGGGTGAGTCAACAGCAGGGGTATATAAAGTCTTATGTTCTTCATTTTAGGTTAAGCCTTTCATTTGTTACACACACTCAGATCTAGTGAGCTCCTCCGATTCTCTCTCTGTAACGACCCTGGCTTTTCCATCTTTAATTAATAATGGTTATTATTAATACTTGTGATTAAACGAATGTATTGTTATATACATTTACTTGTTACCATACTTGACTTTTAAATGCCCGAAACGTCTTTGTCACACACGAACTTTCACGAATAATATTTTCAGATATTATTTGCTTTCATGATTAAGTTTTATTAATCATTTTGATTAACTATGGTTACTAGTTAGTTACTTGGGCTTTTGTTGGACTTAACTTGTTATTACTTGAACTTGGGCCTTTATTAGTGTTAATGGACCTATGAAGCCCACCCTACTTCTTTAGTGGACTAATTAAGCCCATTACTTCATGTAAGTAATCCATTTATGTGTAACTAGCTAGTTTAGAGCATTTGGAATCTTGTTACTTGTTCATTCCCATAAAAATGCACCTAATAACCAACTTTTGTGACCTTTACATGCATGAGACTAGTGGACACTCCCCTCCCCCTCTTCCCTTCCTTAACCGTCGGCTCCATGGGGTCTAAAGGGATCTAAAATCTTTTTTTACACTACTTGTTCACTAGTACTCACTTGCATCTCTCATTTCAAACTCACACTCTTACTTGCAACTTTCCTTTTCTCTCTTTTTCTCTCTAATTTTTGTAAGTAACTTGAGTTTTCTCTCTTCTTTTCTCCTTTGCAAAACCGTGACCAAGCACCCATTAAATCATCATTCTTTGTTGTTGTTTATTACATGTTCTTGGATGTTGTTAGTTACTTGTCTTGTTAATTGATATTTACTTGTTACAAGAATCAAACTACCTAGTTTCATTCTACATTTTATCTTGTATTTACAAGAACAACACAAGAGCTAAACTCTCTAGTTTATGTTCTACTTTTAATGTTTGGAAGATTAAAGTTCATGAGTTGTTAAATTCATACTTGTGATTCATGTTTGTAAACTTCAAGTTTACTTTCTTAAAGATCAAACTTTGGTTTGAATCTTTAAAGTATGAACAACCCATGAACTAGTTACTTGTTTACTTAGTTTGTTACTTCATATTATGCACTTTAAATTCATGTTTGTTGGTTAAAATTGGTCAAGTGTTACTAGTTAACTTTGATCTCATTTATCTTGAACAAAAGTTAACTTTAAAAGTTCAAGAACATGTAAGTAAGCTTTCTTTAATTATAACTTGGTACACTTATGTTGGATCTAGACTTTTGGGTCTAGGATCTTCAAGATCTAATTAAGAACTATGTTCTACAACTTAAGATCTTGATTTTATAAGTTTATTTTCAAGTTTGTAACTTAATATTACTTTTATAGTTCATGTATGTGTTAAATCTAAGACTTTGATGTAACTTTGGTTCATCAAAACACTTGCAACACTTAAGTGGGTTGTGCTTCATGTCTTAGACTTACACTTGGGTTATGATGGTCAAACCTTGGTGAAAATGATGCAAACACATCAACGAGTTGTACACTTGAAGCTATATGCATCAAAGATGAGAACCATGATAAGCATCGAGCACCAAGAACCACCGGAACCTACTGACCCTACTGTTTTACTGTTTCTGTGTCTGACCCGTATGACCTGGGCTACTGTAAAGATGATTTTCAGATAGCTCTGTCTGAGTAGATAATTTTTCATTTAGGACTCGTCTTAATCCGAGTTACGGTTTAGGATTTATGGCCCTCCGATCGTCCCTATGTCCTTTTAACGTTGTGCTGAAAATTCTGACCTACTCACACTTAGACCGTCGCCACGATCAAACGAAGACGAGTTAGCTTCTGTAATTTTTACCACAACTAAAGGACTCATATACGGTGCCATGGCCACTGGTCTCACCTTATTTCAGTAAGTATTGAGGCCTTGGTGACTGACCGAAGTCAGCCTTTGTTTTAAACTTCTTTCATGAACGAAACTTACTTTACACCTTTTGTTTGATGATGAATGATGATGTCCTTTAAGACCTAATTTACATACTTTTAAACCTATTCGGACTATTTACTGACTTAGTACTATTTGACTTAGGTTGAGGACTTTCCGGACCTACGTACTTGCTTATTTCCCGACTCGACTTTACCGCTACTTTATCATTGTGAGTTATAGCATTCCCTTTTTACTTTAACTATTTTGGGAACTGAGAATACATGCGCATTTTTACGTTTTACATACTAGGCACGAGTACTTAAACTTATATATGTGTGGGTTATACAACGGCATAAACATTCCCTTTAGCTCGGTAACGTTTAATCATTGGTTTTTGAACCGTGAACGCGAATCTTAGATATGGATCCATAGGGTTTGACATCCCCACTCGGACTAGTCGCGCTAGCATTTAACGAGTGTTTAATACTTCGTAAACATACGAACTTGCCAAGTGTACTTTCAGGGGGTGATATATTATAAAACGTTAAGTTAGTTACCGAGTGCCCACGGTTGAGCATATACTTAAACATACTGATTTGGATTACTGTTTTGAAACGCTCTTTGTAGCACTGAAATCTTGTGGCCTACTTTCATTACTGTTATACTTAAACTATAGCTCACCAACCTTTGTGTTGACATTTTTAAGCATGTTTTTCTCAGGTGCTTGAGGTTGCTAGCTTCCGTTGTTGTACTAGTCTTGCTGTAGACACCCGCTGCTCTAGAGTTGTCACCGCATGAACTACTTTATCTTGCATTCAAACTTTAATACTTTTGGAACTATTTTTTGTAACGACCATTGGGGTCACATACACTTATTAATTGCTTCTGTTCATTGAAGCATACTTTTGATGTAAAACATTTGACGTTAGTTATGACATCACCTTTTATTATGAACGCAAACTCTTTTTGAAATCGCATATAGTACTTAACCTTGTAATGATCCTGTTGTTGATGGTCCGTACATGATGATTTAGTACGGGGCATCACATTTGGTATCAGAGCATTGGTTGTAGGGAATTAGGTTGCATTAGTGAGTCTAAGACCGACCCGAGTAGAAATCACTAATAGGACTAATCTACAACTTGCTAGTTTACTTGTTTCCTCTGAACTTACTGCATACTACTGCTTGCTTTTACTGCTATATATCGTATACTGCTACTTGTTTACACTACTGCATGATATCACCTTCTTTCGATTGCATGCTACTATGTTATATTACTGCATGCTACTATCTGCCTTTAGCATGTTACCTCGGTATGATACTGTTACTATTGCCATGCTACGTGCTGCTGTAAACGATCTAGGCTGCTGTACTTGTTATGCCTGATTACGCTCTTGCTACCTGTCTACTATCCGCTATACCGACTTGGAGAACTTATCTTTCCCGGTTCAGATGTTTTCCTGAACTACTTTCCCACTCATCTAACCCTAAGAACTAGTAGTGTAATCCACCTGTTACTACTGTTCCACCGTTCCAGAGATCGAAATATTACTTCACGCAATCTAGAAGATTGTTTAGTTGACACATACCCTGTATGCTTTCATGACCGTCACTTAACTCTTTCAGTCTTCACCACTACTCGACGATCTAACGACACTTTTGGACTTAAGTACCTAACGCTCCTAGACATTGGATAAGTCGGGAGGACATCTCCTTTCACAAGGTCATAATATCTTCTACTGATGCTCAAACACATCGTATTACTACTTGATACACTTACAACCCGACGCGAGACCCGGATAGAACCTCTAGAAGGAACCTAACAACGTTACCTGAATCCGAACCTTTGAAGAAACTTCGGGACATTTAGGCATTAATGCATGATCTACGGAACCTACGTACCCACATCGAGAAACTGTGAGATTAGTTATGTAGATTCTGTTTTGAGATGGCATAGATAAAGCACTGTTAGATGAAAGTGTGTATAATTGGAAGTGATCACATTACATTGACCATATGGAATGATATTGGAATGAACGTACGATTTAGCACAATATAATGACGCCAGGCCAGTGTGATTATATTGAGGTAAATCATGCAGAAGTTCCAATGTTACTACATGAGGAATAGGAGGTGATCCAGGGAAATTTTTTGACAGGGATCACTTGAGCATACGCATTATAGTCTGTTAAAGGTAGGGAAGGAATAACCACGTAGCCAAGGTACTGTATAAGAGGGGCCTTGATTGCAGAATTGATAACCCGACAATTTATCATAAATATTGACACCCTGGATATTTAAGGAAAAAGTTCCCATATAGGAAAAACTTTAAACATACCTGCGGTAAAGAAATCGTTATCTTAGTTATGGAAACTCACATGGATCCTGATTTTAGTTAGGGTACGTTTCATCACAACATTTTATTGTCTCAAGGTTGTTTAATACTGGAGCGATTGAAACCTTATATCTAAGAACCTTAGTGTTATGACCAAAAAGCCAATAACAACCATGAGGGTTAAGTATTCTATAGGGCAAGCAAATGGTAAGCTGAGAAGGATAGAGGAATAATCTAAGGTAGTACTTGAAGATTAACAGGTGGGTCATATGGAGATGACCTCATATTAACCAAACTTGGAAGTTTTAATGTAGTAGTTGAAAAGGATTAGTTTCCTATGCACAGGCATATGTTATTTGAGAAGATTGATAAAAATTTTCACGGCAGTATAATAAGATTGGTTGGAATGAACCTTAAGATCAACTTAATACTCATCAAGTTAGGAAACTTGATGAAATAGTTGGAACGAAATGACTTTCAAGGATGAAAGCGGAATTTATTTATAATGAGGAAAATTTATTCGTATACCTCGCAAGAATGGTGAACTATTACGGGAAGAGATGTAGCCCGAAAGCTGAACCTTATTAGTTACATGACAACAACCCGAAATCCCACAATGGAAATGGGAAGAAATTCATCACTAAACTACCAAAGATGGTAAGGCGGTTAGGATATCATCTGGTTATTATTAACCATCTCGCCAAAACTGCTCACTTTCTAGCCATGAAAGAAATCGATACAATGAACAAACTTGCACAACGTTACATAAAGGGAATTTTACCCCGTCACTTCAGCGATGGCTACCCAAGAATCTTATTTTATACTAATTCTTACGCGACTCTAAACCCTTACCTATTCCGAGGGATTCCTTATTCGGTGATAACCGCAACATCATCCCTCGTACTTCGATATTAGTCATACCAGTTCGAAGTTTCCAAAAATCAATGAGTGGTTAACCCTCATCCTCATACTCTCCCATTCGTATCTCACTTATAAGCAACAACTTCACACTTAAGCATTTTTGGTCAAAGGACTTATGCCCTACTAATAGTCGTCAATCACATACAAATTCAATGGTTTTTATTACCTCAAATATCACTCGAAATTTTCAAAAGTCTTTTACTCGATTCTCATCAATCTTTTCCAACTTGTAACCTCCAAAATATGAAAAATTTTGTTTTCCAAAATTTTACACACATTATTTTACTGTGCTATCCTCTCAAAGCTTTATAAAAATAAATTTATTTTGTTTACCATTCATGCAAAATTTTTGAAATCATACCCGTTATATAAAATAAAATAAATGATTACTTATTTCCGACAAATACATATGAAACTTTACTTTCACTTTTACAAATCAAATCTTTTATTCGAAAGATATTATACTTTGACAGTACGTGTTGTACATAACCCTAATTTACTAAGAACTTCGTTTCTTCTCTTACATAAACAATTTCTATAAAACTTTCGTTGCTTATTATATATAAAACTTCTCGTGTTATTCGTGTCCAAGTCATCATAAAGGCTTTATAACCGTCGAAATCGAGAGATTCATGTATATGTAATAAAGGCACTGACTACCACGTCATGCAAGGCCTTCGGACATCCACATAAACCATTCAAAACTATTGCGTTACCCCATGGATTTATTTCACCACACCTGTTGGAACAATGCTCTTTCTTACATAACTCTAAGTCCTGACTTATTCCAAGGGATTCTCATTTAGTGGTATTAATACTATCGTTATTCCGACTTTAATACTAGTCAAAACCTGTTTGGCACTTTGCAAATTCAGGAAGCAATTAACTTCTCATCCTCTTGCTCTATCCTTCATACCTCACTTTTTAGCAACGGCCTCGCGCGCAAATATTTTTGGCCCAAGGACTTGTGTCCTGATAATTACCAAAACTACATTTAAGTCAATAGTTTCATTACCTAGTAACTGGTCACCTGATGATTCAAAGCTTTTTCACTCAATATTTTTCAACTCGTAACCTTTGAAATACGAAAAACTATGCTTATCAAAATTTTTACACGTTGTTTATTTGTGCGGTTCCCACAAAATTTACAGACAATGAAAGTACTAAAAACTTTTCTGTCCCTTATACGATTTATAAAATCATATATGTATAAATTTATACATACTTATTTTGATACTGAGTTATATCTTTAAAATTATTTAAAAACCGCTCCTTTACCGAGTTATTCAACTTAAGTCAAATAGTTTTGTGCGAAATGGTATACGTTGTACCTACTTCTAAATTTACTAGGAACTTCGTTCCGTTTAAGTTGTCACAACAAACGTTTAAAGGTATTGTTTTTCAAAAACTGCCTTAGTTGATTTTATTAAAGGTTTTCATATTAGACTACACCATGCATTGATCACACTTTTCTCGCCCTCTGTTAGAGATGAAACTTACTATTAAAATCTTTGTTAAAAACTCTTGAGCCACTTTGGATGGCAGTTTATAAAATTTGTTAGAAAATCTTTACACCCATAAAATGTTCTTTTAAAGCTAGACATGACAAAAATGTGGGCTGATAAATCAGTTTTCCGAGGTACAGTCAGTGGTCACCCTATTGTAGGAAAGGCACTAGGAGGGTTTCTGTTCTCAATATTTCACGGCTAAACGCAACACCCTCGTAAACATCATCTCTATGAATCAGTATGTTGAGATACAAGAATCATTTTGGAGATTCTTTTCACTGGGAATAAACCATTCTTTAGGACCAAGAGTTCACGTATCTTCTCATCCGCTCGTCCCCTTAAGTACACAGATAAATTCAGAACGAACCACTCGAAGAGTTCACTCTCACGCCTTTCGTGCGACTTTCTTTTAGAAATGTAATATAAGATACTTTGAGAACCTACGAATCTCGTTTGGGAAGAGACTGCTTAAAACATCTACGACACTCAGGTGGATACTCTATATTTCTTCCTTCATTGGTTGCAACTGTATGTTGCTCTAGTTAACGTTAACCCTAACTTCAACATGTAACTGAAAGGATGAAGTTACATTGCGGAACTGTGTTTTCATGTTATCCAAGGATAGGTTCACCTGCAGTATGGTAAAATAGGTGATATCCCTCACTGTTCGTTCAGACCGTTCTGAAGACACTATGAATAATTATGGCTTGCCAGTCCGATTGATCACTTTTAGCTAAATTTCAATTCACTTATTCAAATGAAACGTTCTTAAATATCGATTTCCTTATGCCTATGGCCTCCTTCCGAAATCAAGGGGTTAGTAAAATCCGTGGCTAACAGTATCCAAACATCAAAACACATGGTTGTAATCATTATGTTTTCCATTATACTTGTCAGCTTATATTGCGACATGCGTGCTCAATGTGTTAGATGAGCTTAGAATCATTCATGATGCATTTCACGCATCCAGCTTACCGAAGATGCCTGTAAGGCTAAAAACACCATCTTCCCTTTTGTGGATATATATTCAGATGACATACTCATGTTAAGCAGAAACGAAATCGATTTGTTGATCTCTTAGGACAAGAGACTTAATTAACAGCATATATGAAATGTCCCGTTCTTATTGATTAAAAACGTTCCATATTAATTGATTTCGTTGCGAGGTTTTGACCTCTATATGAGACGTTTTTCAAAGACTGCATTCATTTTAAAACAAAACATAACCTTTATTTCATCAATAAAGGTTTAAAAAGCTTTACGTAGATTATCAAATAATGATAATCTAAAATATCCTGTTTACACACGACCATTACATAATGGTTTACAATACAAATATGTTACAACAAAATAAGTTTCTTGAATGCAGTTTTTACATAATATCATACAAGCATGGACTCCAAATCTAGTCCTTATTTAAGTATGCGACAGCGGAAGCTCTTAATAATCACCTGAGAATAAACATGCTTAAAACGTCAACAAAAATGTTGGTGAGTTATAGGTTTAACCTATATATTTCAAATCGTAACAATAGACCACAAGATTTCATATTTCAATACACATCCCATACATAGAGATAAAAATCATTCATATGGTGAACACCTGGTAACCGACATTAACAAGATGCATATATAAGAATATCCCCATCATTCCGGGACACCCTTCGGATATGATATAAATTTCGAAGTACTAAAGCATCCTGTACTTTGGATGGGGTTTGTTAGGCCCAATAGATCTATCTTTAGGATTCGCGTCAATTAGGGTGTCTGTTCCTTAATTCTTAGATTACCAGACTTAATAAAAAGGGGCATATTCGATTTTGATAATTCAACCATAGAATGTAGTTTCACGTACTTGTGTCTATTTTGTAAATCATTTATAAAACCTGCATGTATTCTCATCCCAAAAATATTAGATTTTAAAAGTGGGACTATAACTCACTTTCACAGATTTTTACTTCGTTGGGAAGTAAGACTTGGCCACTGGTTGATTCACGAACCTATAATAATATATACATATATATCAAAGTATGTTCAAAATATATTTACAACACTTTTAATATATTTTGATATTTTAAGTTTATTAAGTCAGCTGTCCTCGTTAGTAACCTACAACTAGTTGTCCACAGTTAGATATACAGAAATAAATCGATAAATATTATCTTGAATCAATCCACGACCCAGTGTATACGTATCTCAGTATTGATCACAACTCAAACTATACATATTTTGGAATCAACCTCAACCCTGTATAGCTAACTCCAACATTCACATATAGAGTGTCTATGGTTGTTCCGAAATATATATAGATGTGTCGACATGATAGGTAGAAACATTGTATACGTGTCTATGGTATCTCAAGATTACATAATATACAATACAAGTTGATTAAGTTATGGTTGGAATATATTTGTTACCAATTTTCACGTAGCTAAAATGAGAAAAATTATCCAATCTTGTTTTACTCATAACTTCTTCATTTTAAATCCGTTTTGAGTGAATCAAATTGCTATGGTTTCATATTGAACTCTATTTTATGAATCTAAACAGAAAAAGTATAGGTTTATAGTCGGAAAAATAAGTTACAAGTCGTTTTTGTAAAGGTAGTCATTTCAGTCGAAAGAACGACGTCTAGATGACCATTTTAGAAAACATACTTCCATTTTGAGTTTAATCATAATTTTTGGGTATAGTTTCATGTTCATAATAAAAATCATTTTCTCAGAATAACAACTTTTAAATCAAAGTTTATCATAGTTTTTAATTAACTAACCCAAAACAGCCCGCGGTGTTACTACGACGGCGTAAATCCGGTTTTACGGTGTTTTTCGTGTTTCCAGGTTTTAAATCATTAAGTTAGCATATCATATAGATATAGAACATGTGTTTAGTTGATTTTTAAAGTCAAGTTAGAAGGATTAACTTTTGTTTGCGAACAAGTTTAGAATTAACTAAACTATGTTCTAGTGATTACAAGTTTAAACCTTCGAATAAGATAGCTTTATATGTATGAATCGAATGATGTTATGAACATCATTACTACCTTAAGTTCCTTGGATAAACCTACTGGAAAAGAGAAAAATGGATCTAGCTTCAACGGATCCTTGGATGGCTCGAAGTTCTTGAAGCAGAATCATGACACGAAAACAAGTTCAAGTAAGATCATCACTTGAAATAAGATTGTTATAGTTATAGAAATTGAACCAAAGTTTGAATATTATTATTACCTTGTATTAGAATGATAACCTACTGTAAGAAACAAAGATTTCTTGAGGTTGGATGATCACCTTACAAGATTGGAAGTGAGCTAGCAAACTTGAAAGTATTCTTGATTTTATGTAACTAGAACTTGTAGAATATATGAAGAACACTTAGAACTTGAAGATAGAACTTGAGAGAGATCAATTAGATGAAGAAAATTGAAGAATTAAAGTGTTTGTAGGTGTTTTTGGTCGTTGGTGTATGGATTAGATATAAAGGATATGTAATTTTGTTTTCATGTAAATAAGTCATGAATGATTACTCATATTTTTGTAATTTTATGAGATATTTCATGCTAGTTGTCAGATGATGGTTCCCACATGTGTTAGGTGACTCAAATGGGCTGCTAAGAGCTGATCATTGGAGTGTATATACCAATAGTACATACATCTAAAAGCCGTGTATTGTACGAGTACGAATACGGGTGCATACGAGTAGAATTGTTGATGAAACTGAACGAGGATGTAATTGTAAGCATTTTTGTTAAGTAGAAGTATTTTGATAAGTGTATTGAAGTCTTTCAAAAGTGTATAAATACATATTAAAACACTACATGTATATACATTTTAACTGAGTCGTTAAGTCATCGTTAGTCGTTACATGTAAGTGTTGTTTTGAAACCTTTAGGTTAACGATCTTGTTAAATGTTGTTAACCCAATGTTTATAATATCAAATGAGATTTTAAATTATTATATTATCATGATATTATCATGTATGAATATCTCTTAATATGATATATATACATTAAATGTCTTTACAACGATAATCGTTACATATATGTCTCGTTTAAAAATCATTAAGTTAGTAGTCTTGTTTTTACATATGTAGTTCATTGTTAATATACTTAATGATATGTTTACTTATCATAGTATCATGTTAACTATATATATATCCATATATATGTCATCATATAGTTTTTACAAGTTTTAACGTTCATGAATCACCGGTCAACTTGGGTGGTCAATTGTCTATATGAAACCTATTTCAATTAATCAAGTCTTAACAAGTTTGATTGCTTAACATGTTGGAAACATTTAATCATGTAAATATCAATCTCAATTAATATATATAAACATGGAAAAGTTCGGGTCACTACAGTACCTACCCGTTAAATAAATTTCGTCCCGAAATTTTAAGCTGTTGAAGGTGTTGACGAATCTTCTGGAAATAGATGCGGGTATTTCTTCTTCATCTGATCTTCATGCTCCCATGTGAACTCGGGTCCTCTACGAGCATTCCATCGAACCTTAACAATTGGTATCTTTTTTTGCTTAAGTCTTTTAACCTCACGATCCATTATTTCGACGGGTTCTTCGATGAATTGGAGTTTTTCGTTGATTTGGATTTCATCTAACGGAATAGTGAGATCTTCTTTAGTAAAACATTTCTTCAAATTCGAGACGTGGAAAGTGTTATGTACAGCCGCGAGTTGTTGAGGTAACTCAAGTCGGTAAGCTACTGGTCCGACACGATCAATAATCTTGAATGGTCCAATATACCTTGGATTTAATTTCCCTCGTTTACCAAATCGAACAACGCCTTTCCAAGGTGCAACTTTAAGCATGACCATCTCTCCAATTTCAAATTCTATATCTTTTCTTTTAATGTCAGCATAGCTCTTTTGTCGACTTTGGGCGGTTTTCAACCGTCGTTGAATCTGGATGATCTTCTCGGTAGTTTCTTGTATAATCTCCGGACCCGTAATCTGTCTATCCCCCACTTCACTCCAACAAATCGGAGACCTGCACTTTCTACCATAAAGTGCTTCAAACGGCGCCATCTCAATGCTTGAATGGTAGCTGTTGTTGTAGGAAAATTCTGCTAACGGTAGATGTCGATCCCAACTGTTTCCGAAATCAATAACACATGCTCGTAGCATGTCTTCAAGCGTTTGTATCGTCCTTTCGCTCTGCCCATCAGTTTGTGGATGATAGGCAGTACTCACGTCTAGACGAGTTCCTAATGCTTGCTGTAATGTCTGCCAGAATCTTGAAATAAATCTGCCATCCCTATCAGAGATAATAGAGATTGGTATTCCATGTCTGGAGACGACTTCCTTCAAATACAGTCGTGCTAACTTCTCCATCTTGTCATTTTCTCTTATTGGCAGGAAGTGTGATGATTTGGTGAGACGATCAACTATTACCCAAATAGTATCAAAACCACTTGCAGTCCTTGGTAATTTAGTGATGAAATCCATGGTAATGTTTTCCCATTTCCATTCCGGGATTTCGGGTTGTTGAAGTAGACCTGATGGTTTCTGATGCTCAGCTTTGACCTTAGAACACGTCAAACATTCTCCTACGTATTTAGCAATATCGGCTTTCATACCCGGCCACCAAAAATGTTTCTTGAGATCCTTGTACATCTTCCCCGTTCCAGGATGTATTGAGTATCTGGTTTTATGAGCTTCTCTAAGTACCATTTCTCTCATATCTCCAAATTTTGGTACCCAAATCCTTTTAGCCCTATACCGGGTTCCGTCTTCCCGAATATTAAGATGCTTCTCCGATCCTTTGGGTATTTCATCCTTTAAATTTCCCTCTTTTAAAACTCCTTGTTGTGCCTCCTTTATTTGAGTAGTAATGTTATTATGAATCATTATATTCATAGATTTTACTCGAATGGGTTCTCTGTCCTTCCTGCTCAAGGCATTGGCTACCACATTTGCCTTCCCCGGGTGGTAACGAATCTCAAAGTCGTAATCATTCAATAATTCAATCCACCTACGCTGCCTCATATTCAGTTGTTTCTGATTAAATATGTGTTGAAGACTTTTGTGGTCGGTATATATAATACTTTTGACCCCATATAAGTAGTGCCTCCAAGTCTTTAATGCAAAAACAACCGCGCCTAATTCCAAATCATGCGTCGTATAATTTTGTTCGTGAATCTTCAATTGTCTAGACGCATAAGCAATCACCTTCGTTCGTTGCATTAATACACAACCGAGACCTTACTTTGATGCATCACAATAAATCACAAAATCATCATTCCCTTCAGGCAATGACAATATAGGTGCCGTAGTTAGCTTTTTCTTCAATAACTGAAACGCTTTCTCTTGTTCATCATTCCATTCAAATTTCTTCCCTTTATGCGTTAATGCAGTCAAGGATTTTGCTATTCTGGAAAAGTCTTGGATGAACCTTCTGTAGTAACCAGCTAGTCCTAAAAACTGGCGTATGTGTTTCGGAGTTTTCGGGGTTTCCCACTTTTCAACAGTTTCTATCTTTGCCGGATCCACCTTAATACCTTTTTTCTTCACTATGTGACCGAGGAATTGAACTTCTTCCAACCAAAATGCACACTTTGAAAACTTAGCGTACAATTCTTCCTTCCTCAATACTTCTAACACCTTTCTCAAATGTTCACCGTGTTCTTGGTCATTCTTTGAGTAAATAAGTATGTCATCAATGAAAACAATGACAAACTTGTCAAGGTATGGTCCACACACTCGGTTCATAAGGTCCATGAACACAGCTGGTGCATTAGTTAAACCAAACGGCATGACCATAAACTCGTAATGACCGTAACGTGTTCTGAAAGCAGTCTTTGGAATATCATCTTCTTTCACCCGCATTTGATGATACCCGGAACGTAAGTCAATCTTTGAATAAACAGACGAGCCTTGTAGTTGATCAAATAAGTCATCGATTCTCGGTAGTGGGTAGCGGTTCTTGATGGTAAGTTTGTTCAACTCTCGGTAGTCGATACACAACCTGAATGTACCATCTTTCTTCTTGACAAACAAAACAGGAGCTCCCCACGGTGATGTGCTTGGTCGAATGAAACCACGCTCTAAAAGTTCTTGTAATTGGCTTTGCAGTTCTTTCATCTCGCTGGGTGCGAGTCTGTAAGGAGCACGAGCTATTGGTGCAGCTCCTGGTACAAGATCTATTTGAAATTCAACGGATCGATGTGGGGGTAATCCCGGTAATTCTTTCGGAAATACATCGGGAAATTCTTTTGCAATGGGAACATCATTGATGCTCTTTTCTTCAGTTTGTACTTTCTCGACGTGTGCTAGAACAGCATAGCAACCTTTTCTTATTAGTTTTTGTGCTTTCAAATTACTAATAAGATGTAGCTTCGTGTTGCCCTTTTCTCCGTACACCATTAAGGGTTTTCCTTTTTCTCGTATAATGCGAATTGCATTTTTGTAACAAACGATCTCTGCTTTCACTTCTTTCAACCAATCCATACCGATTATCACATCAAAACTCCCTAACTCTACTGGTATCAAATCAATCTTAAATGTTTCGTTAACCAGTTTAATTTCCCGATTCCGACATATATTATCTGCTGAAATTAATTTACCATTTGCTAATTCAAGTAAAAATTTACTATCCAAAGGCGTCAATGGACAACTTAATTTAGCACAAAAATCTCTACTCATATAGCTTCTATCCGCACCCGAATCAAATAAAACGTAAGCAGATTTATTGTCAATAAGAAACGTACCCGTAACAAGCTCCGGGTCTTCCTGTGCCTCTGCCGCATTAATATTGAAAACTCTTCCGCGGCCTTGTCCATTCGTGTTCTCCTGGTTCGGGTAATTTCTAATAATGTGGCCCGGTTTTCCACATTTATAACAAACTACATTGGCATAGCTTGCTCCGACACTACTTGCTCCGCCATTACTCGTTCCGACACCATTTGTTCCTTTCGTTCTATTAACCCCTGGTCCGTAGACCTCACACTTCGCCGCGCTATGACCATTTCTTTTACACTTGTTGCAAAATTTGGTGTAGAACCCCGAGTGATACTTTTCACACCTTTGGCATAGCTGCTTCTGATTGTTGTTGTTGTTGTTGCGGTTATTATTATTGTTGGGATGATTGTTGTAGTAGTTGTTGTTGTTGTTGTTGTTGTTGGGCCTTTTGTTGTAGTTGCGATTGATGTTGCGATTGTTGGGATAATTGTTGCGATTGCTGTTGTTGTTGTATTGGTGATTCTTATCACCATTTTCCTCCCACTTTCTTTTGACTTGCTTCACATTGGCCTCTTCAGCAGTCTGTTCTTTAATTCTTTCTTCAATCTGGTTCACTAGTTTGTGATCCATTCTACATGCCTGTTGTATGAAGGCGGGCTCGTGTGAACTTATATCTTCTTGGATTCTTTCCGGTAATCCTTTCACAAACGCGTCGATCTTCTCTTCCTCATCTTCGAATGCTCCCGGACACAATAGGTACAATTCTGTGAATCGTCTTTCGTACGTGGTAATATCAAATCCTTGGGTTCGTAACCCTCTAAGTTCTGTCTTGAGCTTATTGACCTCGGTTCTGGGACGGTACTTCTCGTTCATCAAGTGCTTGAACGCTGACCACGGTAGTGCGTACGCATCGTCTTGTCCCACTTGCTCTAGATAGGTATTCCACCATGTTAACGCATAACCTGTGAAGGTATGCGTAGCGTACTTCACTTTGTCCTCTTCAGTACACTTACTTATGGCAAACACCGATTCGACCTTCTCGGTCCACCGTTTCAATCCGATCGGTCCTTCGGTTCCATCAAATTCCAAAGGTTTGCAGGCAGTGAATTCTTTGTAGGTGCATCCTACACGATTTCCTGTACTGCTAGATCCAAGGTTATTGTTGGTATGTAGCGCAGCCTGTACTGCGGCTATGTTTGAAGCTAGAAAAGTACGGAATTCCTCTTCATTCATATTCACGGTGTGTCGAGTAGTCGGTGCCATTTCCTTCAAAATAGTCAAATGGAACAAGTTAATCATACAGAATATTAAGAGTAGTTAATAGTATTTCGTAGCATAATATGAACTCATTTATAAAAGCTTTTTCTTCATATTAGCGTTTTATAAGTTTAAATTCGGGTAGTACCTACCCGTTAAGTTCATACTTAGTAGCTAATATACAATTCAACTACTACAATTCTATATGAAAAACTGATTATAATAATATTTCGCGTTCAAACTTTTATACAATATTTTACAAACTTACAATACCGCTTATTTTACATAAAGCATGAAATATAGCACACAATAACTTTGATACAAGATAGTTGTGAAGATAATTCTAGCTAGTACACAAGTCGTTCAGCAAAGGCAATAAAGACACGTAATTCATACGTCCAGAAACAAGTCATGCATTCTGGTTTTACTAGGAGTACTTCCCATCCTTGGTCTTGTGGAACATAACCGTTATGGCCGTTGATAAGACAGCGTGTTGTAACGTCGTCAAAGGGACGAGGGTTACGTAATGTCTAACAGTCCCGTAACAATCTAAAAACCTCATTTCTTACCCCAATTACCGACTCCGTCACTTGTGGGAACGTTTTGTTTAATAGTTGTAGCCCGATGTTCTTGTTCTCACTTTGGTGAGAAGCGAACATTACTAATCCATAAGCATAACATGCTTCTTTATGTTGCATGTTAGCCGCTTTTTTCTAAATCACGAAGTCCAATATTCGGATATATTGAGTCAAAATAATTTCTTAACCCATTGCGTAAAATAGCATTTGGGTTCCCCGCAATATATGCGTCAAAGTAAACACATCGTAACTTATGGATTTCCCAATGTGATATCCCCCATCTTTCGAACGAAAGCCTTTTATAAACCAAGGCATTCTTGGAATGTTCTTCGAATGTCTTACAAACTGATCTCGCCTTAAATAGTTGTGCCGAAGAATTCTGACCGACTCTAGACAAGATTTCATCAATCATGTCTCCGGGTAGGTCTCTTAAAATATTGGGTTGTCTATCCATTTTTTGTTTTTATACTGTAAAATAGACAAGAGTTAGATTCATAAAAAAATACTTATTAATACAAGCAATTTTTACATATATCATAAAGCATAAGCACACTATATTACATATATTACACCACACGAATACAACTATCTTATTCCGACTCGCTTGTTTCTTCTTCTTCGGTTTTGGTTCGTTTTGCCAAGTTTCTAGGGATATATGATGTTCCCCTAATACGAGCCGTCGTTATCCACATTGGTTTAGAAAAACCTGGTGGTTTAGAGGTTCCCGGGTCATTGTTACAACTTAAGGACTTCGGGGGTTGACGATACATATAAAGTTCATCGGGGTTGGAATTAGATTTCTCTATTTTTATGCCCTTTCCCTTATTATTTTCTTTTGCCTTTTTAAATTCAGTTGGGGTAATTTCTATAACATCATCGGAATTCTCGTCGGAATCCGATTCATCGGAGAATTGGTAATCCTCCCAATATTTTGCTTCCTTGGCGGAAACACCATTGACCATAATTAACCTTGGACGGTTGGTTGATGATTTTCTTTTACTTAACCGTTTTATTATTTCCCCCACCGGTTCTATTTCTTCATCCGGTTCCGATTCTTCTTCCGGTTCCGATTCTTCTTCCGGTTCCGACTCTTCTTCCGGTTCCTCTTCGGGAACTTGTGAATCAGTCCACGAATCATTCCAATTTACATTTGACTCTTCATTATTATTAGGTGAGTCAATGGGACTTGTTCTAGAGGTAGACATCTATCACATAATATCAAACGCGTTAAGAGATTAATATATCACATAATATTCACATGTTAAAAATATATAGTTTCCAACAAAATTTGTTAAGCAATCATTTTTCAAGTAAACACGGTCGAAGTCCAGACTCACTAATGCATCCTAACAAACTAGATAAGACACACTAATGCAAAATTCTGGTTCTCTAAGACCAACGCTCGGATACCAACTGAAATGTCCCGTTCTTATTGATTAAAAACGTTCCATATTAATTGATTTCGTTGCGAGGTTTTGACCTCTATATGAGACGTTTTTCAAAGACTGCATTCATTTTAAAACAAAACATAACCTTTATTTCATCAATAAAGGTTTAAAAAGCTTTACGTAGATTATCAAATAATGATAATCTAAAATATCCTGTTTACACACGACCATTACATAATGGTTTACAATACAAATATGTTACAACAAAATAAGTTTCTTGAATGCAGTTTTTACATAATATCATACAAGCATGGACTCCAAATCTCGTCCTTATTTAAGTATGCGACAGCGGAAGCTCTTAATAATCACCTGAGAATAAACATGCTTAAAACGTCAACAAAACTGTTGGTGAGTTATAGGTTTAACCTATATATATCAAATCGTAACAATAGACCACAATATTTCATATTTCAATACACATCCCATACATAGAGATAAAAATCATTCATATGGTGAACACCTGGTAACCGACATTAACAAGATGCATATATAAGAATATCCCCATCATTCCGGGACACCCTTCGGATATGATATAAATTTCGAAGTACTAAAGCATCCTGTACTTTGGATGGGGTTTGTTAGGCCCAATAGATCTATCTTTAGGATTCGCGTCAATTAGGGTGTCTGTTCCCTAATTCTTAGATTACCAGACTTAATAAAAAGGGGCATATTCGATTTTGATAATTCAACCATAGAATGCAGTTTCACGTACTTGTGTCTATTTTGTAAATCATTTATAAAACCTGCATGTATTCTCATCCCAAAAATATTAGATTTTAAAAGTGGGACTATAACTCACTTTCACAGATTTTTACTTCGTCGGGAAGTAAGACTTGGCCACTGGTTGATTCACGAACCTATAACAATATATACATATATATATCAAAGTATGTTCAAAATATATTTACAACACTTTTAATATATTTTGATGTTTTAAGTTTATTAAGTCAGCTGTCCTCGTTAGTAACCTACAACTAGTTGTCCACAGTTAGATATACAGAAATAAATCGATAAATATTATCTTGAATCAATCCACGACCCAGTGTATACGTATCTCAGTATTGATCACAACTCAAACTATACATATTTTGAAATCAACCTCAACCCTGTATAGCTAACTCCAACATTCACATATAGAGTGTCTATGGTTGTTCCGAAATATATATAGATGTGTCGACATGATAGGTCGAAACATTGTATACGTGTCTATGGTATCTCAAGATTACATAATATACAATACAAGTTGATTAAGTTATGGTTGGAATATATTTGTTACCAATTTTCACGTAGCTAAAATGAGAAAAATTATCCAATCTTGTTTTACCCATAACTTCTTCATTTTAAATCCGTTTTGAGTGAATCAAATTGCTATGGTTTCATATTGAACTCTATTTTATGAATCTAAACAGAAAAAGTATAGGTTTATAGTCGGAAAAATAAGTTACAAGTCGTTTTTGTAAAGGTAGTCATTTCAGTCGAAAGAACGACGTCTAGATGACCATTTTAGAAAACATACTTCCACTTTGAGTTTAATCATAATTTTTGGATATAGTTTCATGTTCATAATAAAAATAATTTTCTCAGAATAACAACTTTTAAATCAAATTTTATCATAGTTTTTAATTAACTAACCCAAAACAGCCCGCGGTGTTACTACGACGGCGTAAATCCGGTTTTACGGTGTTTTTCGTGTTTCCAGGTTTTAAATCATTAAGTTAGCATATCATATAGATATAGAACATGTGTTTAGTTGATTTTAAAAGTCAAGTTAGAAGGATTAACTTTTGTTTGCGAACAAGTTTAGAATTAACTAAACTATGTTCTAGTGATTACAAGTTTAAACCTTCGAATAAGATAGCTTTATATGTATGAATCGAATGATGTTATGAACATAATTACTACCTTAAGTTCCTTGGATAAACCTACTGGAAAATAGAAAAATGGATCTAGCTTCAACGGATCCTTGGATGGCTCGAAGTTCTTGAAGCAGAATCATGACACGAAAACAAGTTCAAGTAAGATCATCACTTGAAATAAGATTGTTATAGTTATAGAAATTGAACCAAAGTTTGAATATGATTATTACCTTGTATTAGAATGATAACCTACTGTAAGAAACAAAGATTTCTTGAGGTTGGATGATCACCTTACAAAATTGGAAGTGAGCTAGCAAACTTGAAAGTATTCTTGATTTTATGTAACTAGAACTTGTAGAATATATGAAGAACACTTAGAACTTGAAGATAGAACTTGAGAGAGATCAATTAGATGAAGAAAATTGAAGAATGAAAGTCTTTGTAGGTATTTTTGGTCGTTGGTGTATGGATTAGATATAAAGGATATGTAATTTTGTTTTCATGTAAATAAGTCATGAATGATTACTCATATTTTTGTAATTTTATGAGATATTTCATGCTAGTTGTCAAATGATGGTTCCCACATGTGTTAGGTGACTCACATGGGCTGCTAAGAGCTGATCATTGGAGTGTATATACCAATAGTACATACATCTAAAAGCTGTGTATTGTACGAGTACGAATACGAGTGCATACGAGTAGAATTGTTGATGAAACTGAACGAGGATGTAATTGTAAGCATTTTTGTTAAGTAGAAGTATTTTGATAAGTGTATTGAAGTCTTTCAAAAGTGTATAAATACATATTAAAACACTACATGTATATACATTTTAACTGAGTCGTTAAGTCATCGTTAGTCGTTACATGTAAGTGTTGTTTTGAAACCTTTAGGTTAACGATCTTGTTAAATGTTGTTAACCCAATGTTTATAATATCAAATGAGATTTTAAATTATTATATTATCATGATATTATCATGTATGAATATCTCTTAATATGATATATATACATTAAATGTCTTTACAACGATAATCGTTACATATATGTCTCGTTTAAAAATCATTAAGTTAGTAGTCTTGTTTTTACATATGTAGTTCATTGTTAATATACTTAATGATATGTTTACTTATCATAGTATCATGTTAACTATATATATATCCATATATATGTCATCATATAGTTTTTACAAGTTTTAACGTTCGTGAATCACCGGTCAACTTGGGTGGTCAATTGTCTATATGAAACCTATTTCAATTAATCAAGTCTTAACAAGTTTGATTGCTTAACATGTTGGAAACATTTAATAATGTAAATATCAATCTCAATTAATATATATAAACATGGAAAAGTTCGGGTCACTACAACCTATTCTCACTTTCATACGCCGAAGTACTTTTCAAGGTAAATAACTCACTTCTGAGCCACGAGACTCACGGAACTTTGATACGCTCCTCCTTATTTATATGCGGTACCATTGTTGGTCACTCCTTAAAATTTCGGGACGAAATTTTCTTTAACAGGTGGGTAATGTAACGACCCTGGCTTTTCCATCTTTAATTAATAATGTTTATTATTAATACTTGTGATTAAACGAATGTATTGTTATATACATTTACTTGTTACCATAATTGACTTTTAAATGCCCGAAATGTCTTTGTGACACACGAACTTTCACGAATAATATTTTCAGATATTATTTGCTTTCATGATTAAGTTTTATTAATCATTTTGATTAACTATGGTTACTAGTTAGTTACTTGGGCTTTTGTTGGACTTAACTTGTTATTACTTGAACTTGGGCCTTTATTAGTGTTAATGGACCTATGAAGCCCACCCTACTTCTTTAGTGGACTAATTAAGCCCATTACTTCATGTAAGTAATCCATTTATGTGTAACTAGCTAGTTTAGAGCATTTGAAATCTTGTTACTTGTTCATTCCCATAAAAATGCACCTAATAACCAACTTTTGTGACCTTTACATGCATGAGACTAGTGGACACTCCCCTCCCCCTCTTCCCTTCCTTAACCGTCGGCTCCATGGTGTCTAAAGGGATCCAAAATCTTTTTTTTACACTACTTGTTCACTAGTACTCACTTGCATCTCTCATTTCAAACTCACACTCTTACTTGCAACTTTCCTTTTCTCTCTTTTTCTCTCTAATTTTTGTAAGTAACTTGAGTTTTCTCTCTTCTTTTCTCCTTTGCAAAACCGTGACCAAGCACCCCTTAAATCATCATTCTTTGTTGTTGTTTATTACATGTTCTTGGATGTTGTTAGTTACTTGTCTTGTTAATTGATATTTACTTGTTACAAGAATCAAACTACCTAGTTTCATTCTACATTTTATCTTGTATTTACAAGAACAACAGAAGAGCTAAACTCTCTAGTTTATGTTCTACTTTTAATGTTTGGAAGATTAAAGTTCATGAGTTGTTAAATTCATACTTGTGATTCATGTTTGTAAACTTCAAGTTTACTTTCTTAAAGATCAAACTTTGGTTTGAATCTTTAAAGTATGAACAACCCATGAACTAGTTACTTGTTTACTTAGTTTGTTACTTCATATTATGCACTTTAAATTCATGTTTGTTGGTTAAAATTGGTCAAGTGTTACTAGTTAACTTTGATCTCATTTATCTTGAACAAAAGTTAACTTTAAAAGTTCAAGAACATGTAAGTAAGCTTTCTTTAATTATAACTTGGTACACTTATGTTGGATCTAGACTTTTGGGTCTAGGATCTTCAAGATCTAACTAAGAACTATGTTCTACAACTTAAGATCTTGATTTTATAAGTTTATTTTCAAGTTTGTAACTTAATATTACTTTTATAGTTCATGTATGTGTTAAATCTAAGACTTTGATGTAACTTTGGTTCATCAAAACACTTGCAACACTTAAGTGGGTTGTGCTTCATGTCTTAGACTTACACTTGGGTTATGATGGTCAAACCTTGGTGAAAATGATGCAAACACATCAACGAGTTGTACACTTGAAGCTATATGCATCAAGGATGAGAACCATGATAAGCATCGAGCACCAAGAACCACCGGAACCTACTGACCCTACTGTTTTACTGTTTCTGTGTCTGACCCGTATGACCTGGTGTGACGATCGCTCCAAATCCATATGGACGAACACGTCATTCATTGATTTCATTGCGAGGTGTTTGACCTCTATGTGATACATTTTGTAACATTGTATTCGTTTGAAAAGGTATTTCATAAATGAATATATAAATTCCAGGTTTTTAACATCTGTTGATTTCTACGTATAGACAATCACCATTTAAATGGTTTACAATAATACATCTGTTGACAATACAGTCAAAATAAGATACATGGTAATGGTTTGGTGAATGCAAGTTTCTTGTATATAGCATGTATGACTCCAAGCACATATCTTGTATCACGCATAAGCAAACAGCGGAAGACTTCTAGAATCCTGAGAATAAACATGCTAACAAGTGTCAACACAAAGGTTGGTGAGTTCATAGTTTTAATATTACACATAATCCGTATATCAATATGGATTACAAAAGTTCAGTTGTTTTATTCAAAACGTTTATCAATAGGTTTTTCATAAAAGGTGGATCACAAGATTTCAGTTGTTTCATCCGAAACGTTTATCAATCGGTTCTACAAAATTGAGCACCCTGGTAACTAAACTTTAATGCTTATATAATTTGTACCCTTTGTATAATCATCTTAATAATACACGCAAACCAACGTGTACGCTTCTCAAATAGCATACGTCCGTTAAAAGGCTAGTGCTCTAGCTCGGACGGGGATATCAAGCCCTATGGATCCATATACTACTACTCGCGCCCACCAGTTCTTATAACTGGCAGTTAACAGTTACCAAAGTTAAGGGATTTTCGGTTCAAACTCAGTGTAGAATTTAGTATGTACTTGTATCCATTGCGTTTAAAATAAAGTGCATGTATTCTCAGCCCAAAAATATATTTAAAAAGGGATCAAATGAAACTCACGCATATAAATATTGTATATCGGTTAATAAAGCATTTGCATGTATTCTCAGCCCAAAAATGTAAAGGGTAAAAGGGATCATATGAAACTCACACAAAATCAGTTTTAGTATTTGTATCCATTTAGTAAAACAGTTTATAAAACTGCGCATGTATTCTCAGCCCAAAAATATATTTAAAAAGGGATCAAATGAAACTCACTGTTTAATATTGATATACAATATTGCAGGAAAGCACGTAGACGCATCGGAGATGATAAACACGAGGTTTGATTCACAAAAATACCCCCGAACATTACCCATAACCTCCTTGGCAATAACCCATAATTTCCTTAGCTCTAGCTTGCTCGAAAACTCATTTTGAAAATTACTTGGACAGCACTCCGTCGTAATATTTGATGTACATTATTATTTTTGTATCGTAAAAATAATAACACTTAAAAAAAATAATAAGATTAATAATAATCTTATTAATAATAATAATAATAATAATAATAATATAAATAATAAATAAAATAAATACGGAGTAATATGTATGTGTGTGTGTATTTTTTTCTTTCTTTACTCGGCAAAAAATGTTGCAATTTATAGAACCTGGCCTGAAATCTGGAGTCATGCGACTCGCATGGAAATGGCCTTCTGGCCATGCGACTCGCATGAGGACCAGGGACAGCTCACATTGTTTTGGCTCCTAGCTTGTCGACATAATATAAAATAAATATAAATATATAAATAATTAATATAATTATTTATATATTATATTTTATTCTTGTGCATAGTAGACTAGATATTTTTGGTCCGTTGCGTCGGGCGTTTCTTCTTGACTCGGGTCCCGGTTCCGGATTTTCAGACGTCCTTGCGTACTATTTTATATCGTGTACTTTGCGTTCCGCAACTTGTACTCTTGTCATTTTTAGACGTTCTTCATCAATAATTTGAACCTTTTTAATTGTATCTTGTACATTTGAGCATTTTGGACCTTTCCGTCTTCAATTCTTCGTTTTCACCTTTTGTCTTCGCACTTATTAAATATAAACGAATATTACTTGAATATGGAACAATTACAACTAAAATCCTGTCTTTCTTGGGGGATAATGCTATGAAATATATGTTCCTTTTTAGCCTTATCAATAGCCTTAAATTATCCCTTAATTATATCACTCAAAGTGTATCTTAAACTTTCGAGTGTTTTGGTCATTTACTTCTATAAATCATCGTCTCGCTATTTGTTAAAATACATTTTTATAATAGCGTTTCACTGTAGCAAAGTTACTGTAGCAATTCACTGTAGCAAAGTCAATTTCACTGTAGCAATTCACTGTAGCAAAGTCAATTTCACTGTAGCAAATAGTGATTTTCGAAAACACTGTAGCATTTTGAGTAATGTGGCAATTTGAAAACACTGTAACAAATTAGTGTTTAACTGGTTCATCTTAAACGCTTTAGTTAACTTATCTAAATATCAATTGAATCAATAAACGAATGTTACTATCGTTTATTATATATATGTATATATCTTTTTAATATACATAAATCAGTTTTTAAATACACATTGGGAGTTATTTATAAATAAATTTTAATAATAAATATTTCAACTTATCATATACATTCAAATAGATATTTAAACCAATAAGTTTAATGTACGGTATCAAACAATTAATACATTGTTACCTTTTCATGTTATAGTATATATGTATCTATTTACATATAATTGTTCGCGAATCGTCGAAAACAACCGAAGGGTATTTAAATATATAAAAGTAATTCAAAAATTTTGAGATTCAGTTTTACAGACTTTGCTTATCGTGTCGGAAATGTTAATCATACAAAGATTAAGTTTAAATTTAGTCGAAATTTCTGGGTCATCACAGTACCTACCCGTTAAAGAAATTTCGTCCCGAAATTTGAGTGAGGTCGTCATGGCTAACAATAAAAATGTTTTCATGACGAATATGAGTTGATAAATAGAATTTTATTACCGTTGAGTAATATGGATAAAACAATCCAATTACTCAGAGCTTATAAGAGAAGTTATCGTAATAGAGTGAAATGGAGAATAGAGATGCGTCTTATCTCTTGATGTAGTAACGATTGATTTCCGGAATTTATGGAATAGAAAATCTTCATTATCTAAATAAGATTTGATTCTTCGGGAATTAAGGAAATTATGATTTCCTTTGATTAAATGCGTAATCTACCTCGATTGCTATGTCTGATATTTCGCTATAAATTGACCTCTTCCGTTTCATTTATTTTCACCACTCCTACTTTCTTTCCCAATTAATACATTCAAAAGATTGTGAAAATGTTTAATCCAGTTCTGGTTCTTGACCTAATATTGACGTTTGCCACACTCATCCTTCTTTTCCAGCTCCCACCAGAAGAATCTATTTATTTCTATTATGCTCTAGGGATAGTTGTATTTATCATTCTCCCGTGTCTTTATATTGCTATACGCATTGATATACACGGTTTGTAAATTTATGTGTTTTTATCTGGCTTTTATTTTCCATTATATTTCGGAGCTTCATGCTTTCGTTTTCTCTTCCCGACCTTAAGTCAAGCGGATACTGGTCCAGAATTCGTAGCTATACATTTCAGAATGAACATAGTTAATGTTCTAAGAAGGTAATCGTAATGGCACGATCTTGATTTGTCAAATTACCAGAATATCCGAAAAAGACCAAATCATCAAGAAAATATTTTCTTGATATGTTTAGAGGTTAAATAGAATAAAAGATTTATGTAACATGGTTCATTATGAGGGTGGGATCTGTGAACCTTTATCACGTTCCATTAGAAACTCAGCATGACTTACTGTAATATAATCACGTTGATCAAGTATCATTATATTATACTAACTCATGCTTCAGTTCCCAACACTACTTCAAAAACATCCATTTTTCAAAATTTTCAGAAATTAGAAACTAAAATAGTTTCTTTTATGATGTAACACAGATAGCGTGAAGAGATAAATAATTTCGGATGATAATAGTTATGAAGATATCTTCAGAAATATCGAAGATATTTATAATGAAAGATATGATAATATCTTAGAATTTCTAATATCGAAGGATGATGAAGAATATTGTCCGTAGGGGTTTAGTATCAGGAGCAAGGTATTCGTTAATGACTTCAGCAGATACTGAATCATTTGTATTCTTTGAAGGCAGGTTTAGTCTTTGTGATTTATCCACAACCCTCCTTCATACTTTGCTCAATCCGTTTTCCAGTTTCAAACCTTCTCTTTTTCTCAGCTTTACCACCATATTATTCTTTATCATCAAACTTTTGACTGTTAAGGTCGTTTACAGTTTTTGCTGCTTCATCAGCATTGTTCCAATTTCAGAGAACTAGTTTCATAGTTTGGGGTGTTTTTCAAAAACTTCACATTCGAAGTATGTAATTCGAGGAGGTAGACGTTATATGTACACATATAACTGTTGGCGTAGACGTGCTGCAAGATTTCAAATTTTACTGTAGCAATTCACTGTAGCAAAGTCAATTTCACTGTAGCAAATAGTGATTTTCGAAAACACTGTAGCATTTTGAGTAATGTGGCAATTTGAAAACACTGTAACAAATTAGTGTTTAACTGGTTCATCTTAAACGCTTTAGTTAACTTATCTAAATATCAATTGAATCAATAAACGAATGTTACTATCGTTTATTATATATATGTATATATCTTTTTAATATACATAAATCAGTTTTTAAATACACATTGGAAGTTATTTATAAATAAATTTTAATAATAAATATTTCAACTTATCATATACATTCAAATAGATATTTAAACCAATAAGTTTAATGTACGGTATCAAACAATTAATACATTGTTACCTTTTCATGTTATAGTATATATGTATCTATTTACATATAATTGTTCGCGAATCATCGAAAACAACCGAAGGGTATTTAAATATATAAAAGTAATTCAAAAATTTTGAGATTCAGTTTTACAGACTTTGCTTATCGTGTCGGAAATGTTAATCATACAAAGATTAAGTTTAAATTTAGTCGAAATTTCTGGGTGATCACACCTGGGCTACTGTAAAGATGATTTTCAGATAGCTCTGTCCGAGTAGATAATTTTTCATTTAGGACTAGTCTTAATCCGAGTTACGGTTTAGGATTTATGGCCCTCCGATCGTCCCTATGTCCTTTTAACGTTGTGCTGAAAATTCTGACCTACTCACACTTAGACCGTCGGCACGGTCAAACGAAGACGAGTTAGCTTCAGTAATTTTTACCAAAACTAAAGGACTCATATACGGAGCCATGGCCACTGGTCTCACCTTATTTCCCTAAGTATTGAGGCCGTGGTGACTGACCGAAGTCAGCCTTTGTTTTAAACTTCTTTCATGAACGAAACTTACTTTATACCTTTTGTTTGATGATGAATGATGATGTCCTTTAAGACCTAATTTACATACTTGTAAACCTATTCGGACTATTTACTGACTTAGTACTATTTGACTTAGGTTGAGGACTTTCCGGACCTACCTACTTGCTTATTTCCCGACTCGACTTTACCGCTACTTTATCATTGTGAGTTATAGCATTCCCTTTTTACTTTAACTATTTTGGGAACTGAGAATACATGCGCATTTTTATGTTTTACATACTAGGCACGAGTACTTAAACTTATATATGTGTGGGTTATACAACGGCATAAACATTCCCTTTAGCTCGGTAACGTTTAATCATTGGTTTTTGAACCGTGAACGCGAATCTTAGATATGGATCCATAAGGTTTGACATCCCCACTCGGACTAGTCGCGCTAGCATTTAACGAGTGTTTAATACTTCATAAACATACGCACTTGCCAAGTGTACTTTCAGGGGGTGATATATTATAAAACGTTAAGTTAGTTACCGAGTGCCCACGGTTGAGCATATACTTAAACATACTGATTTGGATTACTATTTTGAAACGCTCTTTGTAGCACTGAAATCTCGTGGCCTACTTACATTACTGTTATACTTAAACTATAGCTCACCAACCTTTGTGTTGACGTTTTTAAGCATGTTTTTCTCAGGTGCTTGAGGTTGCTAGCTTCCGTTGTTGTACTAGTCTTGCTCTAGATACCCGCTGCTCTAGAGTTGTCACCGCATGAACTACTTTATCTTGCATTCAAACTTTAATACTTTTGGAACTATGTTTTGTAACGACCATTGGGGTCACATACACTTATTAATTGCTTCTGTTCATTGAAGCATACTTTTGATGTAAAACATTTGACGTTAGTTATGACGACACCTTTTATTATGAATGCAAACTCTTTTTGAAATCGCATATAGTACTTAACCTTGTAATGATCCTGTTGTTGATGGTCCGTACATGATGATTTAGTACGGGGCATCACACTCTCAGTTCAAATCACCCAGGTGGTGAATAATAGCTCTAGGTGTTGATCTAATCACACTTAATTTAGTTGTGGTTTGACTAAATTAATAAAAAAAAAAAAAACTTAACCTATTCACTAGAGGGTTTAATTCACTTATTCCGCCATTGTGTGAGTTAAATCTGTTGATTTCTAAGTTCCTAGTCATGTTTCATCACCTTCTATTCTTTCCCCCTTAACTCATATTTTAAAGTATTCATCAATATGCTCCATCCAGTTCTGATTTTTGATATACTTCTAACTTTCATATCGGTCATTCTTCTTTTTCATCTACCACCGGAAGAATCTATTTACTTCTACTATACTCTTGGGTTTATAGTGTTTCTAGTTCTCCCGTGTCTTTATATTGCTATATGCATCGATATATATGGTTTATAATTTCTAGTTTATCGTTGGGCTTTATATGTTCCCTTATATTTCAAAGTCTCTGCTTCTGTCTTCTATAATCATTATCATTCACAGTTAATGCTCTCTTTTATTTGCTGCAATTTATACCCCAATTTCTATTTCAGAGTTTTGTCCTTTCGTTTCTTCTTCTTGCGATTAAGCACCGCTTGTAATGGTCCAGAATTCACAGATATGAATTTCGGAATGAACATTGTTAATGTTCTAGGAAGGAAATTGTGATGGCACGATCTTGACTTGTCAAATTACTAGAATACCTTGGAAAAGGCCGAATCATCAAGAAATATTTTCTTGATATTTTAGAGGTTAAATAGAATACAAGAGTCGTATAACATGGCACATTGATCAAGTGTCATTATATTATACTAATTCATGATCAAGTTGATCAAGTGTCATTATATTATACTAATTCATGCTTCAGTTCCCAACACTACTTCAAAATATTCCTATTTTAAACTTGAATGTTTCAGAATTTAGAAACTAAAATAGTTTCTTTTATAATGTAATACAGATAGCGCGAAGAGGTAAATGATTTCAAATAAGAAAAATTAAGTAAATATCTTCAGAAATATGGAGGATATTTATAATGAAAGATATGATGATATTTTAGAATTTCTAATATCAGAGGATGATGAAGAATATTGTCCGTAGGGGTTTAGAGTCAGGAGCAAGGTATTCGTTAATGACTTCAGCAGGTACTGAATCATTTGGATCCTTTGAAGTCAGGTTCAGTCTTTGTAATTTGTCCACAGCCTCCTTCCTACTTTGCTCAATCCGTTTTCCAGTTCCAAAACTTCTCTTTTTCTGCGCTTTGCCAGCACACTTCATCATTATCATCCAGCTTTTACCATTTAAAGTCGTTTACAGTTTTTGCTGCTTCATCAGCATTTTTTTTTCTTTTCGGAGAACCAATTCGTAGTTCGGAGTGTTTTTCAGAAACTTCACAATCAAATTAAGTTCAGAAGATAGACGTTATATATACACATATAACTGTTGGCGTAGACATGCTGCGAGATTTCAAAATACTGATTGCTAATTCCCAATGATTCGTATGGCAATTCTCATTACAAGATGCGAATGAGTAAATGATGGGGTTTCAATAAATAACTATAATGACTTTTTGGAGAGGCTAAAGTCAAAAGGTAATAAAATTGTTGGTACATCTGCTAATAATGTGGTGGAATGTAAAAGGTTCCCTGGTAACGATGGTGTATATCTTAAGGTTATAATAAGGTTAGTCTGACTGAAAAGTCGAAGTTGACTTGCTGGAGCTGTGACAAAACTGGCTACTTTGAATAGGAGTCGCAAAGTTATTTTTGCTAATAAATACCAAAGAATCTGACGCGGATACGTTGTTTAAACTTTTACTTTGGTTTCAAGAGTTTTTCGGGTACCTAACTGTGGGTAACATGTGGTTGGATCATCATTTCGATTGCTCATCATTTGAAGTGTCTTCAAAAAT
Source organism: Rutidosis leptorrhynchoides (assembly GCF_046630445.1). Classification (NCBI taxonomy): domain Eukaryota; kingdom Viridiplantae; phylum Streptophyta; class Magnoliopsida; order Asterales; family Asteraceae; genus Rutidosis; species Rutidosis leptorrhynchoides. Next base: position 185,597,665 of record NC_092339.1, read on the forward strand.
TTTCGAAGGGTTTGAACACAGATTATAATCGTTAACATACATTTGATGTTCTAACACAGTTTTGAAGTCAAAATATAGCTTGTGAAAGATGTAAGGATCTAAGAGTGATGATTTTAGTCATATCTAGAGTTGAATTTTGAGATTTCAAAATCAGAATATGTAATTAAATTTTGAATGAGTATGGTTGTTTTGATTTCTATAAAATAATGCATATTGTTGTGAAAGTAGGGAGTATAATGGATGATTTGCTTAATCAGATTCGAAGAATGTAACATATTATTTGTGAATTTATATATCTCTTGGGTATTACCTACCTGTTAACAAAAAATTTCACAATTAATATTTTGTACAAAAGAATTTTATTAGTCTTTATGAAAATATATTTATATATATTTTCTTCAGATGTAACATAGATTTAATGAGTTAATGTTAAATTAAACTCATTTGATTTACGGTTGAAACTAGAATTGAATAATCCTTAAAGGCTTTAAAAAGTACATAACGTTTACGCAGTATTTCTTTAATGACATTGAAATTATGAATCAATACTTCGTTATTTGTTGACGAATGATGTTATCTGAAAAGTTTCGGGTACATCGATGATGAAAGTGTAAAATCAAATATATACTTGATTTATTATGAATTGGAATTTGTTGAATTGTGACAGAGATTGTAGTTAACGCTGGTTAAGTTGCGGCCGAAGGACGTACATTATTGCATATTTGTAATATGAATTAACCGAGTAGTTAAGATTCACACACAATAGCTTAGCACGGAAAGATTTATTTCAATATATATATATATATATATATATATATATATATATATATATATATATATATATATATATATATATATATAAAATATACATATAATTTCTTCAGAGGGAATGAGTTAATTCTTCATAACTCGTTGATACAATATACACGTTATTGATTCGTAATGATGTCCACAGTGATTCTTGAACTGATGGAGTTTGTGATGTTATCGGTGTTGTTGATTCGGATGTTGACTGTACTGACGATGCTGGTAACGCTGACGGTACTGTTGATGCTGTTGGTAAAGCAAGTTTAGCATGTTAATCACACACCATTTTTGTCAGGGTTTCTACTCTTCCTTCTATCATTTTGGTTCGCTTAACCGATTTATGGTTAGGGCTAGATTAGATAATCTCTAAGACTTTAGAGATTACATAATCGTCGCGGAATGTTTCTCCAATGAAGTTATGAATTAATACTTCGTCAGTTATTATTGTTGGTACTCCTTGGTATCTATGGTGCGTATGACGTTGATGCTCGTGGGACAGATTGTGAAGTTGAGGTTTACTATGCGGTTGTGGTTGGAGGTGGTAATGGTACAGTTGGCGTTGATGATGGTGGTACTGGTTATGCTGCTGATGCTGCTGCTGGTGTTTATAATCTCTGCACCATATTCTCCAAAGCCACTACCAGAGCGCGAAGCTCGTTGACTTCTTCTATTACACCGGGGTGATTGTCGGTTCGGACGAGCGGATAAATAAAATCTAAAATTTGATGTAATATATAATCGTGACGAGATACTCTGGAAATGAGCGAGAACATGGTATTTCGGACAGGTTCACCGGTAAGTGCTTCAGGTTCTTCGCCAAGAGGGCAATGTGGTGGATGGAAGGGATCACCTTCTTCTTGTCTCCAATGATTGAGGAGGCTACGAACCCATCCCCAATTCATCCAGAATAGGTGATGACTGATTGGTTGATCTATTCCGGTCACACTGCTTTCGGAGCTTGAATGGGATTCCATTTCGGAATCTGAGTGACTTGAACTGATGATGAATTCCATTTCGTACGATTGGATAAAGGATTTTTTTTTTCCGATATGAAATGAGTTTGGCTAACGGATGGTATTCTAATTACATAGAATATATATATATATATATATATATATATATATATATATATATATATATATATATATATATATATATATATATATATATATATATATATATATATATATATATATATATATATATATATATATATAGATCAAAAGATTTCGTAGATTACGGAGGACTTTGCGGGATATGTCAGGTAAAGTTTAAAGTAACAGATACGATAAGATATGATTTAGCAGATATGCGAAGATATGAATTTTTGTCTATACACTATTCATGCAATCAATGCATCAAGACGTGTCTTAGACTAAAAATGATAAGAAGGTAATTTCTTGAGGATGATAAGTAGTTAATTTTTGACACAAAATGATAAGCAAAACTTTTGACATGCAGACACGGTCGAAGTCCAGACTCACTAATGCATCCTATCAACTTATCAGTTAGACACACTAATGCAGACCTGGTTCGCTAAGACCACCGCTCTGATACCAACTGAAAGGACCCGTTCATATACATTATAAACGATTCACAATAGTTGATTACATTGCGAGCTATTTGACCTCTATATGATACATTTTACAAACATTGCATTCGTTTTTAAAAGACAATCTTTCTTTACATCGAAAATTTACAGGCATGCATACCATTTCATAATATCCACTATCCAACTATAAATTGATTTAATAATAATCTTTGATGAACTCAATGAATCGAATGCAACGTTCTTCGAAATATGCTATGAAAGACTTCAAGTAATATCTTTAAAATGAGCAAATGCACAGCGAAAGATTTCTTTAACACCTGAGAATAAACATGCTTTAAAGTGTCAACCAAAAGGTTGGTGAGTTCATTAGTTTATCATAATCATTTATTTCCATCATTTTAATAGACCACAAGAATTTCATTTCCAGTTCTCATAAATATACGTCCCATGCATAGAGACAAAAATAATCATTCATATGGTGAATACCTGGTAACCGACATTAACTAGATACATATAAGAATATCCCCTATCATTCCGGGATCCTCCTTCGAACATGATATAAATTTCGAAGTACTAAAGCATCTGGTACTTTGGATGGGGTTTGTTAGGCCCAATAGATCTATCTTTAGGATTCACGTCAATTATGGTGTCTGTTCCCTAATTCTTAGATTACCAGACTTTAATAAAAAGGGGCATATTCGATTTCGATAATTCAACCATAGAATGTAGTTTCAATTACTTGTGTCTATTTCGTCAAACATTTATAAAAGCGCATGTATTCTCAATCCCAAAAATATAAAGGGTAAAAAGGCAAATGAAACTCACCATACTGTATTTCGTAGTAAAAATACATATAACGTCATTGAACAAGTGCAAGGTTTGCCGCGGATTCACGAACCTAAATTAATTATATATATTTATGCGTTGGTCAATATTTGTCTAACAAATTAGGTCAAGTCATAGTGTACCACAATCCTAATGCTCGAGACTAATATGCAAAAGTCAACAAAAGTAAATTTGACTCAAAATAATTTCCAAAAATCTATACATGATTAATATATAGTTTAAATATCGTCGTTTTATATTTTTAAATATTTTTAAAAGATTTATTACAGTAAATAATATAATTTATTTATTAATAAATAAAATTTTATATTAAATTTATATAATAAAATATACTTTTATATATATTAAGTAATAAAATTTATAGGGTTCATTTAATATCATAAAGATAATATGATAGGTATTATTAAAGTAAGTTATTACATGTAGTAAAATATGTTTGTATCACATATTTATTTGATAAAATAATATTTATAATGGTAGTAAGTAAAAGTTGTATTATTTTGTAATAATAATTATTATTATAAAAATATCAATATTTATAATTACTAAGATGACATTATGATAAAATGATAATTCTAATTATGATAACCTTAATATTTACGATAATTTTTAATATTATCTTTAAAATAATAATTCTATTTAAAATAATAATAATAATGATATTTTATAGTAACAATGACATTTCTATTAAAATGATAATTTTTGTTAAAATGATAGTTTTAATACTAACGATACTTTTAATAATAATAGTAATGATAAAAATAATAAGAACGATAATTTTATCTAAATCAATATCTTATAATATTTTTATTTCATCATGATACTCTTACCCATTATTTTCTAATCGTTTCGTTTAATAGCTTTTAATCGTCTTTTATATCGTGTTTATAATAATGATAATAATAGTAATCAAAATAATTAGGTGTTACAAATATTTATTTTAATTACACTAATATTAATAATGATAGTTACTATAACATTATTAATGATAATACTAATAATTATCTTAATGATAATATAGTAATAATAATAATAACAATAGCAATAACCATTTTTAAATAATGATATATATATTAATAATGATAATAATAATAATAATACCAATAATAATAATAATAATAATAATAATAATAATAATAATAATAATAATAATAATAATAATTGGATAATAATAATAATAATACTAATTATAACTTTAACGATAATAACGATAGTAATAATAAAAAAATAATATTTTTTAATGATAAATCCCTTTTATTGATAAAGACAATAATAATGATAATAATAAGATAAAACTAGAACGACGATAAAAACGACGATAATAATAATCATTTTTAATAAAAATATCGAAAATTCAATTGATTATAACTTCTAATCCTTTCATCGAAACCATTCGATATCTAAAGGAAAAGTTCTTAATTTTTCGCTAGCTTTCCAAGGACATGCATATCTTATACCTTATCTCAACCGCAAGTGTAACTAATTCAAGATTCAACCTAACCTGTCTAAGGGCAATATCAAAAGTACAAGCATGCATAATCCTAAATACTCGAGCACTAGTCAGGGATACACTATTAGTATGTAAAAGTTAAATTATGAGTACTCACGTATCAATATTGAGATTCAATATTGCAGGAAATGTACGTAGACGCAACGGAAATGATAAACACTATATTGACCTCACGAGCATACCCATGAACCATACTCAATCACCTCCATAGCTATAACCCATAATTTCCTTAATCCTATCCCACTCGAAAAACAACTTCGAAATCACTCGGACAGCACTCCGTCGTAATATTTTATGTATACTAATAATAACTTGAAATAATACGGAGTAAATATATATATGTAAATCGATTGAGAGAGTTTAGACAAAAATATTTTCAAGTTTCTATGAAATAATGAAACCTATTGAATTCTATTTATAATAGATTTTTGAATTATTAAAGTGAATTATTAAAGTATGAATTATTAAAGTGAATTATTAAAGTATGAATTATTAAAGTGAATTATTAAAGTATGAATTATTAAAGTGAATTATTAAAGTATGAATTATTAAAGTGAATTATTAAAGTATGAATTATTAAAGTTAAAGTAAAGTAAAAATAAAGTAAAGGTAAAGTTTAAGTATAGTAAAAGTATAAAACTATGTACGTATAATACGCGTATAAATATATATAATATTAATTTAAATCGTTATATATATTTAATAAAATAAAATATAAATATCGTTATCTTTATCATACTAGTTAAGTAATGAGTTGTCAAAAGTGGTTCTAGATATTTATAAAAGTTATATACGTTTTAATAATAAAGTTCTTTTTAAACTGAAAACATTTTTGTACGTTTGAAACTAAATAGATCAATCGAGTCTTTATGAGATTCAATCTTCCACTATCATTTATCTAGTTCTCAATGATTGACAATTTGTTCTTATTTATAAATCACTTTACCATTTTCTGAATATTGTTAAAATGGAAAGATTTCTCAAATCAACGTGGGCCTTTCAACAGAGACTTGTAATCATAATTCAATATATCTGATAATTCAATCATTTGATCTTATCTTCTAATTTCATTGATAAACATTTTGAAACAGATACAATAATATAAAGTATTTAATCTAATATTCTATTTACGTTTCAAGTTATAATATATATACACATATACATATATAATCATATTCATTTAATGGTTCGTGAATCGTTGAAACTTGGTCGAGGTTGAATGAATGTATGAACATAGTTTAAAATTCTTGAAATTTAACTTAACAAATATTGCTTATCGTGTCGGAAACATATAAAGATTAAAGTTTAAATTTGGTTGTAAATTTCCGGGTTGTCACATATATGATGATGTTTGTGTACGAAGAAGATGTTTATCATAGGAATTATGATAAGTTGATGATATAGGATAAGAAATTGACGATGGATATCGTGATGTTTATAGAGATGATAAAATGAATCGAGATATATAAATGATGATGTCGGTTTAGTGAAGATGATGATGTTAAGGATAGATGATATTGATAAGGTATTGATCATGAAAATGATATTGAAATGAATAAGATGATGATGATTACTAAATAAGATGATGTTAATGGTAATTAGGGATAATAATTAGTTAATAATAATTTGTTGAAGATGATGATGAAATCATGACAGTTTCGGACTGGTTATACATTTAATCGTGTGAGATATTACAAGTACGTTACAAGCGGATCAATGGTTGGGTGTGTGGATGTTTAATTGAGAGGTTTCGGGTTCGAACCCGGGCTGCGACATCTTTTTAGGAAGCTATTCTTTAAGGTAGTATACTTATTATACATATTATTATTATTATTATTATTATTATTATTATTACTTTTATTATAATAATAATAATAATAATAATAATAATAATAATAATAATAATAATTATTATTATTATTATTATTATTATTATTATTATTATTATTATTATTATTATTATTATTAGTAATATTATTATTGATATTATTATTATTATTATTATTATTAAGATAAGTATTATTATTATTATTATTATTATTAATTAACGTTCTTATCATTATAGGTATTATTACAAATAGATATTTTAATAAAAATACATTACAATAATATTAATATTACATATCACTATTTTTTTTTATTTTTTATATTTTTTAAAAAAATAATATTAATTAAGCTATATACAAAATATATCAATATAACAAGTATATTATTAATAATAAAATATATAACTTGTTCGATTACTATTATGTGTTTATAATATTATTTGTCATATATAAATGAAATAGGTTCGTGAATCCGAGGCCAACCCTGCACTTGTTCAGTGCCGTCATATGCATAATTACTACGAAATACAGTATAGTGAGTTTCATTACTCCCTTTTTAAATGCTTTTGCAATATATATTTTTGGGACAGAGAATACATGCGCTGTTTTTATAAATGTTTTATGAAATAGACACAAGTAATCGAAACTACATTATATGGTTGAATGATCGAAGCCGAATATGCCCTTTTTTACTTGGTAGCCTAAGAATTAGTAAACCAGTCTACTAATTGACGCGAATCCTAAAGATAGTTCTATTGGGCCTAACAAACCCCATCCGTTGTAGCAGATGCTTTAGTACTTCGATGTTGTTTTATCATGTTCGAAGGATTTCCCGGAATGATATGGGATATTCTTATATGCATCTTGTTAATGTCGGTTACCAGGTATTCAATCTATATGAATGATTTTTGTCTCTATGCATGGGACGTATATTTATGAGAAATGAAAATGAAAATCTTGTGGTCTATTAAAATGATGAAAATGATCGATTATCATAAACTAATGAACTCACCAACCTTTTGGTTGACACTTTAAAGCATGTTTATTCTCAGGTATGAAAGAAATCTTCCGCTGTGCATTTGCTCACTTTAGAGATATTACTTGGAGTCATTCATGACATATTTCAAAAGATGTTGCATTCGAGTCGTTGAGTTCATCAAGATTATTATTAAGTCAATTATAGTTGGATATATTATGAAATGGTATGCATGCCGTCAACTTTCGATGTAATGAAAGTTTGTCTTTTAAAAATGAATGCAATGTTTGTAAAATGTATCATATAGAGGTCAAGTACCTCGCGATGTAACCAAATGTAATGTATTCGTCCAGATGGATTAGGACGGGTCACAACAAAAGATAAGTTACGACCAAGAAAATCAAGTTACGATCCAGGAAACAAGCTGACCAGGGCAAGCCAAATGGCTTGTCAAATGGCCTGCCACAATGGGAAACAGCCTACCAAACGGGCCAGGCAAACGGGCATCACAAACGGCTGACCAGGAAAACGACCTCCCCAAACGGCCTGCCAAACGGCTTGCCAGCCATTTGCTGGCAAAAACTAATTCTATTCAAAGGGCTTCTTCCATCCATTTTTACGCACACTCAAATTGTAATTCACTTTATATTTTCAAGCGTTTTAATTAGTTTTTAGTATTAGCTAGCTTAGCTTTTATTTTCAGGAAGATATCCCGGCAAGTCCCTGCGATCTCGGGTAGATTTCTTCAGCCTTTTCAGGTTTTTATCCGAAACGCTTGTCTTTTATATTAAACATGTATTGTTACGATTTATGTTTAATAATGTGTTCTGATATTACCATGTTAGCTTAATTAATCTGTACGTTGCCATGATAGAAGTTTACGTTAGCGTAGTTATGTTAATTTAGTACGGTTACTGTTGTTATGCTGAACTTATGAGTCTGATAGATTTGTATGCTAGCATCTTAAGGATTGACCAACTTAGGTTGTGATCAGGACTTGTCCACCCATATGAACTTAGCTACTTCATAGGATTAAGACCCCTGGTTATACTGTACATAAAGATTCTATGAACTCGGTATGGCTGGAGTTCCTGAGAGGCATCTAATGCGCTTTTAGGACACGGAACTTAGAAATTGAGACATGAATGACCTAGTATGCCTATTGACTGTTCCAAAGAGACCTCTTAGGAGCTGTTAAGATCTACCTAGTGCCTTGACTATATGATCCAAACCTATTGCATGTTCTTGTTTGATTGTTGCCCTAGGATTAAGTCATATCAATTATTTAGATACCTGTTAGGTTTCTATCTGTTTTACTTTCAGTATATCAACTGTAATACTGTATAATGTTTGGATTGCATGATCTCATTAGTATGATGAAATGGTTGTTAGTTTTCATTTAAGGTTTTGTCAACTTAACTAGACGGACTCCTTCCGTTTGTGATCAGTGTTCAATCAACACGACATGTTGTTATTCAGTTAACTAAACTGATAACGAGGGTTAGGATTAGAGCTCAACTCACTAATAAACCTAGTGCTTTACTGAGGATAACCTCCGAGGTATAGTTGCCTTTCAATTATACAACCAAGTGACGTATTTTTCGCTACTCAACAAGAACTCTGAGAGTATAGAGATAAGTAGGTTTGTGTAATTGCCTCATCTAACCAGATCTACACCATTTCAATCATAGCTTTAACATAAACATAATTACCTTTCCCTAGCCCAAACTAATATCTTGATCAATATTTCCCTGATCTGCATACTCCGGATATCCTTCCACTTTCTTTACATTTTAGTAATTAGGACTATTAGCTTAAAACCAACTACTATCCTTTACACAGGTAATTTAAATAAAGACAGTTATCCACTTGATCTTCAATTCGTTAAACCATTCAAAAGTACAACCTTATGTTAACTTACACCTTCTACCATTAGAAAGTCAAAAGTAAATTTAGGCCCTGTAAAATATAAATAATAAATCATTGTTCGCTACTCTGATCAGATAATTCTGACGCCTTGCGGCCTAACGACACCGCACGAATAAAACCGTCCATTTCGGTCATATCATTGTAGTATAACGAGTTTTTGGCGCCGCTACCGGGGATCTAATATTTTAATTGAGAATAATTTTAAACAGATAAAAGTATTGTTTGGTGGTGTCTAAGAAAGACAATTATACACGGACTTGGTTGTTGGATTTTCAGAACAGTCTCCAATTATATTGGAACCAAAATGATCCTGCCTCTCTGTAGTTGGCCTGGCCACCTAGATATGAAGTAATCTGTATGAAGTACTATCAGTTGAAATATTCGATAAGGTTAGCGACTGAATTTCAAGAATAATTTTTTTATTAAATTATCGATCCTTTTAATCAATTAATATTTTCTAAAAGTTACTTTTATGTCTTTTTTTTTTAAACAGAAAAAAAATTGTATATCAAAATACCCTTGCTAAAAGTCATTCTTAGAAGAAATAGGAGGACCAATCACCTAAGGAACTGAAGAAATTCCTGAAATCAGTTCACACATGATCAAACTGGTTAGTATGATCTGTAATTCCAAGGATTACCGACTAACGATCCAAACTTTTACTTCAATAAATTTATCAGTTTAGTTGACTCTTTTAAGAAGTGTAACGTCCCCAATTCCGTTTACCAAAAACAAAGCACTATTTTTATATAAGTTAGGTCCCGTTCATACGTTCATATTACATATTTCGATACGTTTAATAATTTATAACGACCCTTGGTATACAAATGACACATTACAAAAGTATTTGTAATAATGACCCAATCACACAAAAATACGGGTTAATACTCAATAACCCAACCCGATACCAAGAGCATAACCAAGGGGGCTACCAAATCCCCAATCCGCGTCCAAATATCCAAAAGCTACCCCATCGAGCCCAAGCGCTCCTACGCATCTAGTCTAACAAATAGCTAGCTTCACAATCATAATACCTGTAAAAAGGCAAACAACGAGAGGGGTAAGCATAACGCTTAGTGAATGCAATAATTATACATATACATATATAATCTACTTACTTGCAAACACTTACACAAATACCGCATACGAGCTAACAATTCAACAACCATGCCATCACAATGCAACTAATTATCCGCAATTCACAATTAGGTTTTGGATATTATTTATAATTAAAAAACAAATTTAATAAGAATTAATAATAGAAACTATATAAAATTCGTAATAAATAGAAAAAGAGTAAATATAATAACTATAAAAATATTTCTAAGTTTATAAGTATGTATTAAAGTTGCGAAACATATAAAATCATATTTATAAGTATATTTAGTATTTTAATTGATTTTTGTAAAGTATTTATATAAACCGAGAGAAAATAAGAATATAAATATAAAATAAATACCAAACGAATTAAAATAATTTTTATAAAATTTTTATATAATCATTAGGTTATTTATATACTGGAAAAAAATTATTAAAACTTATTTATTAAGCATTTATCTATTCTATTTAATTAATAGAAATTATAATAGATAAAGTACAAGAAAATATAAAATAAATAATATATATATATATATATAATTTTCAAAATTATATTTTTACTTATTTACAGTATATAGAACTTATAAAAAATATAAAATTATATGCATAAGTCGAATATGTATTTATTACTTAATTATCTTGATTTAATATAAACCGAATATATATATATATATATATATATATATATATATATATATATATATATATATATATATATATATATATATATATATATATATATATAGAATAAGAAATTAATAAAAAAAATTTATAAAATTATTTTTTGTAAGTAACCTACTGATTTTTATGCTAAATTAAGTTGTAAGTATTATGAATATATCACATGGTGAATTAAGTATTAATTTACATATATAATACGAAATTATATAATACATACTAAGTTTATATTATAACTTATAATAATAACTTATAAGATAATAATAACGTAGGTATAACTTAAACTTAAAAGTGAAAGTTATAATCTAAAGGTAGCGTACAAAGTCTACAAACATCACCGCTACTTCTGGCCTAGGGTGGTCCTTGTTGCCTTATGAGAACCGCTTGTGGATTTTGAATGCCATGACTTAGATTCTGGTCAAGAATCCTGGGCGCCCGATAACAACAGATCATTCGAGTGACTTGCATGATAGCAATGAAGTTTGGGCGAGATTATAACCCGAACTTCTTAAACTAGGAGCTTACTATAAGTGGAAGCTTTCCATAAATAGTAGGTTTCCAAAAGTAGAAACTTTTGAGAAATAGGAAATTTTCTCGAAAACCGTCACTGTTAATATAGTTACTATATTAATAAATACACTTTGTCTGTTGATAATAACAGTCACTGTTAATATATTCATTATATTAATAGACAACCTTTATGTCTGTTAGACATTAACTAATCAAACGTTATATCTCTAGGTTGAGATCTCCGATTACATACTTCGTTTATACTTCTTTCGTGGAATAACTTACTTGCTACTAAGGTGAACTTCATAGCCCCTCTTTTTACTATTTCTTAACTATTTTATAAACTTTGGGGTGAGACACATGCTTGCTTTTAAACTGTTTTACGATTAGACACAAGTACTTAAAACTTGATTAGTTCAAACTGTGCTATGACATGCTTTGTTTCATGCTAAATCCCTGCCATGATATCGTTAATTGCTACTTTGAAACACGAACTTAGTTATTGTGAGTAGGCTTACTGAGAGTGACGTCTCTACCCATTGGCGTGATCGTCAAGGGGGTACATAATAATGATTCAACGACACTGACGGTTCAAGGTGTCACGGGGTAACTTTGTTTAGTCTCGATATCATACACCTCGGCACTACTAACGAACTGATTAAACTTTATAACTAAATCTTGTGGTCTAAAAACTATTATAAACCTATGTTGTTCACTCAACCATTTTTTGGTTGACACTTTAAACATGTTTTGTCTCAGGTGGTGATTGCTAAAATATTACTTGCTACTTGGACTATTGAAATGTCCCGTTCTTATTGATTAAAAACGTTCCATATTAATTGATTTCGTTGCGAGGTTTTGACCTCTATATGAGACGTTTTTCAAAGACTGCATTCATTTTTAAAACAAACCATAACCTTTATTTCATAAATAAAGGTTTAAAAAGCTTTACGTAGATTATCAAATAATGATAATCTAAAATATCCTGTTTACACACGACCATTACATAATGGTTTACAATACAAATATGTTACATCGAAATCAGTTTCTTGAATGCAGTTTTTACACAATATCATACAAACATGGACTCCAAATCTTGTCCTTATTTTAGTATGCAACAGCGGAAGCTCTTAATATTCACCTGAGAATAAACATGCTTTAAACGTCAACAAAAATGTTGGTGAGTTATAGGTTTAACCTATATATATCAAATCGTAACAATAGACCACAAGATTTCATATTTCAATACACATCCCATACATAGAGATAAAAATCATTCATATGGTGAACACCTGGTAACCGACAATAACAAGATGCATATATAAGAATATCCCCATCATTCCGGGACACCCTTCGGATATGATATAAATTTCGAAGTACTAAAGCATCCGGTACTTTGGATGGGGTTTGTTAGGCCCAATAGATCTATCTTTAGGATTCGCGTCAATTAGGGTGTCTGTTCCCTAATTCTTAGATTACCAGACTTAATAAAAAGGGGCATATTCGATTTCGATAATTCAACCATAGAATGTAGTTTCACGTACTTGTGTCTATTTTGTAAATCATTTATAAAACCTGCATGTATTCTCATCCCAAAAATATTAGATTTTAAAAGTGGGACTATAACTCACTTTCACAGATTTTTACTTCGTCGGGAAGTAAGACTTGGCCACTGGTTGATTCACGAACCTATAACAATATATACATATATATCAAAGTATGTTCAAAATATATTTACAACACTTTTAATATATTTTGATGTTTTAAGTTTATTAAGTCAGCTGTCCTCGTTAGTAACCTACAACTAGTTGTCCACAGTTAGATGTACAGAAATAAATCGATAAATATTATCTTGAATCAATCCACGACCCAGTGTATACGTATCTCAGTATTGATCACAACTCAAACTATATATATTTTGGAATCAACCTCAACCCTGTATAGCTAACTCCAACATTCACATATAGAGTGTCTATGGTTGTTCCGAAATATATATAGATGTGTCGACATGATAGGTCGAAACATTGTATACGTGTCTATGGTATCTCAAGATTACATAATATATAATACAAGTTGATTAAGTTATGGTTGGAATAGATTTGTTACCAATTTTCACGTAGCTAAAATGAGAAAAATTATCCAATCTTGTTTTACCCATAACTTCTTCATTTTAAATCCGTTTTGAGTGAATCAAATTGCTATGGTTTCATATTGAACTCTATTTTATGAATCTAAACAAAAAAAGTATAGGTTTCTAGTCGGAAAAATAAGTTACAAGTCGTTTTTGTAAAGGTAGTCATTTCAGTCGAAAGAACGACGTCTAGATGACCATTTTAGAAAACATACTTCCACTTTGAGTTTAACCATAATTTTTGGATATAGTTTCATGTTCATAATAAAAATCATTTTCTCAGAATAACAACTTTTAAATCAAAGTTTATCATAGTTTTTAATTAACTAACCCAAAACAGCCCGCGGTGTTACTACGACGGCGTAAATCTGGTTTTACGGTGTTTTTCGTGTTTCCAGGTTTTAAATCATTAATTTAGCATATCATATAGATATAGAACATGTGTTTAGTTGATTTTAAAAGTCAAGTTAGAAGGATTAACTTTTGTTTGCGAACAAGTTTAGAATTAACTAAACTATGTTCTAGTGATTACAAGTTTAAACCTTCGAATAAGATAGCTTTATATGTATGAATCGAATGATGTTATGAACATCATTACTACCTTAATTTCCTTGGATAAACCTACTGGAAAATAGAAAAATGGATCTAGCTTCAATGGATCCTTGGATGGCTCGAAGTTCTTGAAGCAGAATCATGACACGAAAACAAGTTCAAGTAAGATCATCACTTGAAATAAGATTGTTATAGTTATAGAAATTGAACCAAAGTTTGAATATGATTATTACCTTGTATTAGAATGATAACCTACTGTAAGAAACAAAGATTTCTTGAGGTTGGATGATCACCTTACAAGATTGGAAGTGAGCTAGCAAACTTGAAAGTATTCTTGATTTTATGAAACTAGAACTTTTGGAATTTATGAAGAACACTTAGAACTTGAAGATAGAACTTGAGAGAGTTCAATTAGATGAAGAAAATTGAAGAATGAAAGTGTTTGTAGGTGTTTTTGGTCGTTGGTGTATGGATTAGATATAAAGGATATGTAATTTTGTTTTCATGTAAATAAGTCATGAATGATTACTCATATTTTTGTAATCTTATGAGATATTTCATGCTAGTTGCCAAATGATGGTTCCCACATGTGTTAGGTGACTCACATGGGCTGCTAAGAGCTGATCATTGGAGTGTATATACCAATAGTACATACATCTAAAAGCTGTGTATTGTACGAGTACGAATACGGGTGCATACGAGTAGAATTGTTGATGAAACTGAACGAGAATGTAATTGTAAGCATTTTTGTTAAGTAGAAGTATTTTGATAAGTGTATTGAAGTCTTTCAAAAGTGTATAAATACATATTAAAACACTACATGTATATACATTTTAACTGAGTCGTTAAGTCATCGTTAGTCGTTACATGTAAGTGTTGTTTTGAAACCTTTAGGTTAACGATCTTGTTAAATGTTGTTAACCCAATGTTTATAATAACAAAAGAGATTTTAAATTATTATATTATCATGATATTATGATGTACGAATATCTCTTAATATGATATATATACATTAAATGTCGTTACAACGATAAACGTTACATATATGTCTCGTTTCAAAATCATTAAGTTAGTAGTCTTGTTTTTACATATGTAGTTCATTGTTAATATAATTAATGATATGTTTACTTATCATAATATCATTTTAACTATATATATAACCATATATATGTCATCATATAGTTTTTTTACAAGTTTTAACGTTCGTGAATCACCGGTCAACTTGGGTGGTCAATTGTCTATATGAAACCTATTTCAATTAATCAAGTCTTAACAAGTTTGATTGCTTAACATGTTGGAAACATTTAATCATGTAAACATCAATCTCAATTAATATATATAAACATGGAAAAGTTCGGGTCACTACAACTATGCTGTTATGGAGTCCGCATTTTACATTTATGTTATTGCATTAGAACAACTACATTTATATTTTGTTTTCCTTTTGTAATGAAAATTTAGTTATGCTGCTATAATACTTGAATTTTAATAAAAACGTCTCATTTAGAGTCGTTCTCGTTTTACATACTTGTTTTATGATATTGAAATGTCATATTTACCCCGGCCCAATTTTGGGGGTATGACACATAAAGTTCACAATTTAATATGCTAAAACTACAACACATAACCATGGTTAACCAATCATACAAGGGAATGGTACTCGCGAAAGACCATCGGAGTTCACAACATCCACTAGTGTACTCAACACCGCGTATCACTAACCCCCGAGTGGTGTCTTAACACCGCGACTAACCCACCCATCATGACAAATGTGGTGTTTTAACACCACCACTAACCCACATGTCACTAACTTCGTAGTGGTGTCTTAACACCGTGACTAACCTACTCATCACGTAAAATGTGGTGTCTTAACACCGCGACTAACCCACATTTTACGCCACACAAATAAATACATTACATACATACACGTATAATTATTTCACTCACTTTTGAAAGCCCGCACAAATCATGTAATATGATCTTCGTCCTTATATCCGAGCAAGCAAACACCTATATCACACCTAGGCACAATATACACATAAATATACATTCTCTAAAAGAGAATTCGACACCAAAATCCCTTAACCGAGGGATTACACCTTGCTCGCCAAAACCCGCACATTTAACATCTAATGGACACAAACAGATTACCACTTTGGGTAGTAATTCAAACCCACACTACAAAGTATAATTTAACCCACAATTATACTTTGCACCAATTAGACCAACCAAGGTCCCGACACTAGGTTACTATTTAAGTAGTGCTCATTTCAAACCGTTATTTACATCAAAAACACAACACGTGCAATATTGACCCATTGCTTTTGACCACCGTTGACTTATGTTTAAAACATCACTTTGACCCGAAATCAATTCTCATGAGCGATTACTTCCAAAAATGCCATTTAACACTTAACACACGTGTTTAAACATCTATTTGACCAAGACTAGTGTCATTACCAATATTGACCCGTTTCAATTTACCCGTTTTGACACAAGTAACAAAAACATCCTTAACCACTAACGACTAGTGATTAACTTTCCAAAACACCGTTTAACACTTGAATCAAACATTTATATGCCTGGTTCATCCAATCTTGACCCATAACTTGGTTTGAGACAAACCAAAGTCAATACCCATTGTGACTAGTACCCAAGTTCTTATGAACATCCAACATCACCAATACACTTACAAACTAGTGCTTAAACACTCAAACCATGACAAATACTTCCAAATTTGTCATCTAACCCTAAACCTACAATAATTAGGTCTACGAACACTAACAATACCCAAAACCCCCCAAATCTTACAACAAGTGGGGTTTATAACTCTCATTAGCACAAACCCTAAACATGAACAGGAATCAAACAATTGAAATTCAGATTCGGGACTTACCACCACAACCAGTACATAGCCGTGAACGAGGTGAACAACCTTGCCTCTTGCGCCTTCACCCGAATCACTCTTCTTCTTCCTCGATTTAAGCTTTATCTCTCTAAAGCACCTCTCTCTCTCTCTCTAGGGTTTGAGATGAAGATGAGAATTTAAGAAAAGAAATAAAATGGAGATAAGATAAGGTTTTGGTCAGTTTTATGGCCTAAAACCCATCCACATATCATTTAACCCCATTTAAAATGCTGATTCAGCATCTTCTACAGTTATAGCCCGTGGCACAGCTCCAGGGCCCACGACGCGCCTCAAAGCTGAAATGCACCCCCGACACTTTTCAATATACCTCTCCATCAACTCACATTTTAGCTCGCAGCACGGCTCTAAGGCCCGTGGCACGGCTCAATGCTTTATCTGATTCTGATTTTGAAGTTCAGGGACTGAAGTTATCTGACTCTGATTCTGATGTAAATTCTGAAAATGCATAAGTGTTAGGTTGACTTTTAATGGCAGCTTCTGATGCACACATTTACTGACACTTTCAGGAACATTTTTTGATGCACAAAAATTCAGGATCTTACAACTCTCCCCCTTAAACTGAATCATGTCCCCGTGATCTCCGTCACTTAACCAACCGGACCCACACTCTATGGTCCTCCGAAACACATCCAAACTTGATGTCCATAGAAATTTCCATTAACCTGATTATCTTACCACACGCTAATAATCACTAACGTGCATTACCGCAATAAGCGGTATCTCATACGCTTAACGTCTAAAATGCTCACTTTGGAAATACGGAAAACACCATATATTCCTTAAAGTTCTCTTGGCTACAACTCTCAACAAGCTACATCCATAACTATATCACCCAACGCAATCTACTAAATCCACTACGCCATGAACCAAGTCTTGCATTAATCCAAATCGAGAAGGATCCATTCTGCGTTAAACTCCGTACTTCAACGGTCCATAAACGTACCATTCAACGGTCGCACATCCGCTTATGCGCAAACATTTGTTTTCCACCCCATAAAACCCGAAATTTTTAGTTCTACAAGTCGATGCCAACAGGGCAATCGATACACTCCCCCGATCACCACTTCTTACAATCACCTTATCCGGGCTATTCCTTTAACGAAGAAATTTCGGTATCACGAAATAATCACACTGGGAACAAAAACCTTCCCATCAATCGATCCGCACACGACCGTCAGTCTCTGGATTAATTTAGGACGACAATAATACACTACGAGCTAGACAACACATCGTCACCTGACACATGGTTTCTCCTCTGAACCCTACGACACCACCACCACACAAGATGGCTTCCTAGTACTAGCATGGAAACTATTCGTATACTAAAATCCTGACAATAGCGAATTATCATCACAGCAAATTCGCAACTCGCCACACGACCCACAAAAATATTCACCGACGCCGGGTGAATCCTCCTACTTAGACCGTCCGTTAAGGATGGCCTCGACATTTCAATGCAACTAACAGGTCGCATCACTAGGGAACACACCCTTGCAAACAAACAACATCTGCGTGTCTCTATGTGAGACAATCGGAACCGACACTCCCCGCCTCACAATCGTTCATAAAGTGGAATAATCCACTGACAATTTCCATGATCACGTTTCCCGACAGGGAAAATACAGGATCCACCACAATGTCGAACTCGTTCCCACTCAATAATACTATTCGAGTTTCACAGCAACCCAGATTTACATTACGAGAGCACCCGCAATGACAGCTTCATTCTCTCACTCCAAGATCTTAAACTTCACACTTGGTGTCATACCGCACTTTGGTACTACACGACCATCTTACCTAAGAAGTCTTACACTTCACTTGATCTAACACCACCATAGCTTCCTCAGGCGGCAGTATAAAATCCCCCACTTAGGATTCAGCTCCACATTCTCACCTCCAAGACGATAACATCCTGCGGAATTTTCATTCCATGAACACATGACCGTTCTGCTTGTTGGTCATATACTCCGAATCACCATGAATTCACTTCAGGCTCTCAGAGCCAACATACACAATCACTTGAAATGTCGTGCACGCGACGACATCGTACCTTCATACCACAAACCACAACTAACAGCCCTTCATCGTTCACAAACCGAACTCCACCAAAGTCCCACATACACCTCTAAGCCTAGGCATAAGATGCTCCGCTTAATTAGTTGTGCATCTCAGTCGAGATCACCCGACCTTCTACTCAACGAACCTTTATCAACAATTGCTCACTCTTTTGGAGAAGAGTGACCAATCTGACAAAATAATTGCGTCGACCGCAATATCAACACCTCATCATAACCTTCGGTCTAACCGAACATTAAGTCCGTCACTGGCTCACCGGTTATATTTACCCATCTATCACTTAAGAGCAACAAGATTCGCTCATCCGTCACTTCATAAGAAGTATTTACTGCAATGCTCTTAAACTTCGACTTTCGCAACCGTCGAATTACTATCATCCTTCGATCACTATTGTAATCTTCGCTGCTTCCAAGGGTATCTCACGGGCACCCTAGGCACAAAGTGATCACCTTCACCAGAGTTGAACATTACACTAGCAGGTATAAGAAGGCACCTGACGCAGTGTCATTCAAACTCTCACCATAACCTACCGAGATTTAAAACTCGATCTTTGGGTTCCATACACCTGATGTCACCCATCTCTCCACAATAATGACCCGAAGTCATACCTACCCAAAAAACCTTACGGTTTATTGTCTTATCAAAAGTTCCTAGCGATCACACGCTACCCGCAATTCCCACAAGGCCAAACGATATAGCCTAACAAAACCTTTCATCCAACACTAAGGAGGTGCTTAGAAACACCAAGTCTACACCCTTTCGCACATCGACACAACCACTACTACAAGGGATATTCCATTAGGAATGTTACCCTATAATCTACAACATGCTAACACACTAATGCAATCATCATCATACAGGTCCCACTCCCATGAGTTTAATGACCCGAAGACTCCTCGATTCGCCAACTCCAAGGCAACCCACAACTAGAATCCTAACACGATTCTCTAACCACACACTCTACAGAGTGTAACCCAATTCTACAATCATTAGACTTGCTACATGCCATTACAAGACTCAAGTCTTCGTCACACACTCACTAATCGGTCATCATAGTTACGATGAGTAACTACAACCAATGACAATCTCAATAGTGCACCCACTAATTAGGGTGACTAAGTACGCGCTGAAATCGTGAGTTTGGTCACTCACCTTAAGTAACTGAATCCAACGTAACACTTTTCGACTCAAAATGAACCCAATGTGACAACAAGCACATCACCCGAGACAACTATATCCTAGGAACTAATAAAAGATTTCTAATTCATCTCGAATCTACCCCTAATCATGCCACGTTTCCTCCGTTCGGTACTCGTCATGTCATGCTTGGTGTCAAGATACACTTTCGTAATAATGGTGATCAGTCACTATTACAATTGCGTACCTTACCATTTGCACATGGTCACGCAAAGTACTTTACCCAGACTGACGCAACATTCACACAATACAAAACACGATACTACTAGTACCTTCGAACAAGCGAAGTCCCGTCGTTAGACTGGACTATCCAAACCCCCAAGTACCCGAGCCTCACCATTGGACTCATCGCTACGACATCGTACACTATATATATAGTATAATAATATATTCATACATGTACATTGTAACAACAAGTCAACCTACAACTAGGTGACTATTATTCCATCCGATATCCGAGTCAGCCTACTTACATTAGGCACTATCTATCTAAGGTACCAATTCACACATTCAAGGCCACACATAATCCCACATTGGACAACACGCAAGTCCCAGTCAGTGTACCTACTCTAAGGCACCAACAAATCTCAATCTGACCCGTATTCCTACAAGTCCCGCAAATAACGCACAACCGTTAATAAGTCTAAGACTAGGCACCTATTTCAAGGTCACCTAATTCCCTTAGACTATGCTCTGATACCACTTGTAACGTCTTCAAATTCGTTTACCAAAAATAAAGCACTATTTTTTTTATAAGTTAGGTCCCGTTCATAGGTTCGTATTACATATTTCGATATGTTTAACAATTTATAACGACCCTTGGTATACAAATGACACATTACAAAAGTATTTGTAATAATGACCCAATCACACAAAAATACGGGTTAATACTCAATAACCCAACCCGATACCAAGAGCATAACCCCGGGGGCTACCAAATCCCCAATCTGCGTCCAAATATCCAAAAGCTACCCCATCGAGCCCAAGCGATCCTACGCATCTAGTCTAACTACTAGCTAGCTTCACAATCACAATACTTGTAAAAAGGTAAACAACGAGAGGAGTAAGCATAACGCTTAGTGAATTCAATAATTATACATATACATATATAATCTACGTACTTGCAAACACTTACACAAATACCGCATACGAGCTAGCAATTCAACAACCATGCAATCACAATGCAAAACTAATTATCCGCAATTCACAGTAAGCTAGAATCATGAATAGCATAAAGTTCACAATTTAATATGCTAAAACTACAACACATAACCATGGTTAACCAATCGTATAAGGGAATAGTACTCGCGAAAGACCATCGGAGTTCACAACATCCATTAGTGTACTTAACACCATGTATCACTAACCCCCGGGTGGTGTATTAACACCGCGACTAACCCACCCATCATGACAAATGTGGTGTCTTAACACCGCGACTAACCCACATGTCACTAACCTCATAGTGGTGTCGTAACACCGCGACTAACCCCTCGTCACGTAAAATGTGGTGTTTTAACACCGCGACTAACCAACATTTCATGCCACACAAATAAATACATTATATACATATACGTATAATTATCCACTCACCTTGGAACGCCCACACAAATCATGTAATATGATCTCCGTCCTTATATCCGAGCAAGCAAACACCTATATCACACCTAGGTACAATATACACATAAATATACATTCTCTAAAAGAGAATTCGACATCACAAATCCCTTAACTGAGGGATCATACCTTGCTCACCAAAACTCGTACATTTAACATCTAATGGACACAAACAGATTACCACTTCGGGTGGTAATTCAAACCCACACTACAAAGTATAATTTAACCCAAAATTATACTCTGCACCATGATGTGTGCGAGGTGTAGTACAAAATAGTATTATTTTTAATATGAAATACGGCGAAATATGATGCAAGTTTTATTTATTTATATAGATGGGATATACCTAAACCTTGCTACAACACTATAGGCAGTGTACCTAATCGTAGAGTAGTGTGGTTTTTAGTAAGTCCGGTTCGTTCCACAGGGAGCTAGCTGAGTTTAACGCTATATTTTTAACAACTATATTTATATAAAATATATATAATTATAAAAGGGGGTTTTTACCGTTTAATGACCGGTTTGTCGATTTTATATTTTAAGCGTAAAGATAAATGACGATAATACAAATGACATAATTTAAATCACGATAAAGTAAATTGCAGTAATTAAAATGACAGTAAATAAAGGTACGATGAAATATGAAATAAAAGTATTATGCTTATTTAAACTTCTGTAATCATGATGTTTGACGTTTTGATTTTAATTTATTACCCTGGGTTAATTGTCCTTTGTCCTGGATTATTTTATACCTATTTGGTTTTTATCCATAATAGTCCATCGGTCATAATTATAAAATGGTCCTCAAATTAACCTTATTCCCGAAGTCAAATATTCCAACTAATTAGTGATTTAAACTGTAACAAGGTTTTAATACTTTGTTAATAATTACACCAGGTTATCGACTGCGTGTAATACAAGGTTTTAATACTTTGTTAATAATTACACCAATTATCCTTGTATGTAATCCACCCCTGTTTTAATGAGATATGAATATTAATTTACCCACTTAATTAGAAGGAATAATCAATTACCCAACCCGAATAATTAATTAAATGATTGTAAAAGATGTCGTATAAACGTCACTAAATAGGACATTCGTAATCAATTTAATAATTTTTAGATTAACTAAGTTGAAGATAGGTTCGACAGGTTCCAATGAGTTGTCACTCAATTAGACAATACCCCCTACCTATTAATAGTCAATAGTCCAATGTTCACAAGTGTCGATCTTTTGTCCAAACCTGAATTATGGAACAAAATCCAATAACCCCATTTTAATATTTAGCCAAACATCACGATTACTTTGACTTAAATAAGCATAATAATAACTTACTTACGAGACATTAATTTAAAAAGGAAGAACATAGCTTACAGTGATTATTTATCGCGTAGCGTTACACGGACAGAGTTCCGACTTTAAAACCCATAAAACATTTCTTACAATAACCCAATTATTATTAATCTTAACTTAAACTTAATATTATAAATAATAAATATAAATATAGTTTACAGAAAGAAAGAAAGAAGAGTGTGAAGGTATATCATTCGAGCAGAATTCGCTGGCTTTTATAGATGTGAACTGATCCTGAGGGCCATGCGATCGCATGGCTTTTCAGTGTTATTCCCATGCGATCGTATGGCCATGCTGGCATGCTCCCATCAGTTTGTTTTCTAGTTTGTCGATGTTTTATTTAATAATATAATATATATATATATATATATATATATATAATTTTATATAATTATATATATATTATATTATATTCATGTGCATAGTAGACTTGTAATTTTAGCTCCGTTATCTCGTACGTTTACGCCCGGTTTATGTCTCGGTTTCGAATTTTTGAACGTCCTTTCGTACGCGTAGATATCTTGTACTTTGTGTTCCGCGACTTGTACTCTTGTAATTTTTAGACGTCGCTCATCAATAAATTGAACTACTTGGATCGTATCTTGTACAATTGAGCTTTTTGGTCATTTGCGTCTTCAAATCGTCGTTTTCTTCTTTTGTCTTCGCACTTATTTATTTAAACGAATATTACATAAAAATAGAACAATTACAACTAAAAGCTTTACATATTGGAAGGATATTGTTTCTAAATATATGTTTATTTGGAGCACTATCAAATATCCCCACACTTGAACGTTGCTTGTCCTCAAGCAATACAGAACTTGAAATTAAATCACACTTCACTCGAATCACTTTTTTATTCTCACACTTTATACATCAGTGATTTTGATACGGTGGTATAAACAATGATAGTAACGATGTGGTTTACAGTCCCACATGACTTATAAAATTTTAGATCCTTAAGGAAATTGGATCTTTATGAAAACATTTGATCTTTTGAAAATTCATTCTAGCTTTTACCCTAGATAAGTTTTCCGGAATAACCCTTCACTGGTGTTTGCAAAAATGTTTTTGTGGCTTGTGTGGGTTTCAGATTTCAAAATTTTAGCTCAAAACTTGCGGTTTGTGTCACCCACTTGCTAACCTTGTATTAGGAAAGCACACGTCCAGTTTACTTGTCCCGTATATTACCTTTCGGTAAATGACCGTCCGGTTGTAAAGGAAAACGATGAACAAGAAACTGTTAAGGCAATGTCTAATGACATGTAGATGTTCATGGTCCACAATGTGTCGGATGCAATTACTATCATTTGTAGGAGCAATAGTAAAGATCACCCTATAATTTTTCGGTCTGGCACAAGGTCCTGTCTTCGACCATGCTATACAACCACCGTTCTTACCATTGACACCCGATTTGGTTCAGGTAACCTAATGAATTCCTGGTGAATTCTTAGGATTTTACATTCAATGGTAATGAACGCATTGAAAATGGGTTTTCAGAAAACAAATCGGTTTGTAATTTTGATCAAAATATTTTCTCGTTCAAGCTCGAGTTTAGATATCATTGAATTCCATGAGTTTGCAATTCTCAATCTTTAAAGTGAATCTCAAGGATTGAGTAATATCAGGCTTAAAAGCTGATTTTTAATCTTTTAAGGAGATTATCCTTTCTGGGAGTCTGATTCATTAGTCTTATCAAGCTAATTTGCACGGCGCCCTCCCCATTTTGCGAGACAGATCCTCTCATGGTTAAGATAAGTCTGACCACATGGCGACCCTGTTTGATGCTGAGGTACGTGGATTTCTAGCTGATTTTCGAGAAAACTTTTCATGGTTTTTCGTAGACTCTACAACTGGTCTGGACGACAACTTCCTGACCTAAATCAAGAAGTGCGTGTCTTTTTCGGAAGACTTTACTTCCTTTTAATGATGGAATTGATTCATCGTGTAGATCCATCTATTCTTTCAAAGGTATTACAATAAATCGGGTAAAACTGATTAGTTTAGTCCAAAGCAAAAGAACCTGCAATAATCTGTACCAAATATGTGATATGTGATATGTGTTTTAAAGAACTTGGTAAATTCTTCCCACACTTAGCTTTTATTTATTCTTTTCTTTGCCTTTTTATTCTCTTCTATTCCGTTTTAAATGAATTCAAGCATTTTGGGCTGTTTCTCCATTTATGTTCTCTCCGAGGTAACAATAATTTCGTTATTAACACCTAGTTTTATCGTTCATAAATATGTATAAACATGATTTTGAATTCATTTAGTTGAAAATTTTTCAAATTTTCACAAAATTTGGCAAATAAACTAAGTGTAAACACTAGAGACTTTATAACCCTTCCCCACACTTGAGATCATGCAATGCACTCATTGGCATGAAATCAGACTATAATTGTAAATTCATGAGGGTGATTAGCGTAGAAAAGTGATTAAAAATACCGAGTTTGCAAACATATTATTTTATATCACATTTGATATTTTGCGTCTTGTCGTCAAAATTAGTAGCTTTTGCTGAACTTTAATGTCAGTCTTTAAAAGTGCGATGTTTTACCCTGTTTTGTACATAAGATAAACTACAAATATACATAATATTTTTATTATACATATATATATATATATATATATATATATATATATATATATATATATATATATATATATATATATATATATATATATATATATATATATATATATATATATATATATATATATATATATTTTATAAAACCTTTATTTATTAAAACAATTTAAATGAATAATTTTTTAAAATTTTGTTTCCTTTTACTTTAGGTAGTTTCGGTATGTTTACCTAGTCCGTCCCTCGACAAAATTTAAAATTTGTCGTTAAAATGATTGGGTTAAAAGAAAAGATTTTTGGGTTTTTTGATTTTTTTGGTATACTTTAGATCAATAAAATTAAAAAAATAATGATAACAAAATTTTTCGCCCCGCCCTCGGGTAAAGCAATTTCGGTTCCATGACCTAGTCTTCAACTTACGATGAATTTTAGAAATCATTTTTTAAACTTAATGAAATAAAGTAATTTTTTGTTTTTAAATTCACACAAAACTTAAATTTAAAAATGCATATTATTTTCATACAAAACCTACAAAACAAAAATTCAGAATGGGGGAAAAACTAGTTCTTTAGTGTCTGCTAGTGGAAAAGACCAATCGGATTCCATTCTCGGAACTACACGAGAACAGAACAACTAACTCTAGACAGCGTTTTCTTTTTAGAATATTTGAATCTCCCCACACTTAGGTAGCTGTGGTGTCCAAATTGTGATTAACTTCATCGTCAATTTCTTTTGGACCATAATCAACTTGCATATCTGTGACTTTTGCTTTAAGCCATTGGTCGGATTCATGTGTAATATCCACAAGTTCAACTAGTTTCGCCTTTTCTTTAGGCGCTAGATTGGATACAAACCGGTTACATAACTTAAAGTTCCCCTTGGTTCTAACATCGCGAATCCGTTTAATAAGTTTCTTCATTGAACTGTTAATAACGGAGTCATTTAATTTCGTATCAACAACGGGGTTCTTTGTTATCAAGTCATCATTAGGTGTTACTTCATTTTCCCCACACTTAGGCATTTTATTATTGTTAAGCACTACCGTTGAAGTTGGTAAAACAATATGCTTCTCATCGATCGTTTTTATCGGTTCAACGGTTTTGGTTGGTGGATATTTAGACTTTCGACTCACAAAGGTGATCGATTTTTCAGCATTACTAAGTGTCATTCTACCTTTTCTTACATCAAATAATGCCCCGGTGGACGCTAAGAATGGTCGACCTAAAATTAGAGGAATGTTTGAGTCCTCTTCTATGTCAATGACAATGAATTCGACTAGAAAGGTTAAATTACACACTTGAACGGGTAGGTTGTCAGCAATTCTAACTGGGTGCCTAATGGTTTGATCAAAGAGTCAAACACTCATTTTTGTTGGACTTAGCTCACCTACTCCTAATCTCTTATATAATGAAAGAGGCATAACACTCACACTCGCACCTAAATCTGCTAGTGCATCATACATGACACAATCACTAAGTAGACAAGGAACAATAAATTCACCCGGATCACCCAACCTGGGTGGAAGTTTTGGTGGAACTGTCTTCACCGGGTTTATTTTTACGATTTTTGTTTCTTGCACCTTCTTATTCTTCTTCTTCTTTCCAGAGGTATCACAAACTTTATTACCTATCACTTGCTCATACTCAACTCCTTTTCTTAGAAATAGGATGGGTGGTCTATATGGTGCCACCACTGGCTTTACATACTCGGGTGGTGGTGGTGGTGGTGTAACTTCTTCATTATTACTCACATCGAAAACCTTACCATCTTCTGATGCTGGTTTTTTAGAATTTGTTGACACCATGTTAACATTTTCATTTCGAGGATTTACTTCAGTGTTACTCGGTAGCTTTCCTTATTCCCTCTCACTTATCATGCTGGCAAGATTACCTAGTGTTTTCCTAGATTTAAAATAGAAGCTTGTTGAGTTCTTAATGACTGATCAAACCTCTCATTTGTTTGGGTTTGAGATGTAATAAATTGTGTTTGAGATTCCATTAGCTTTGCCATCATTTCTTCTAGATTTAGCTTTTTCTCTTCGGTTTGTTGTGGTGGTTTATATAAGCTAGGTCTTTGTTGATTGAAAGTGTTGTTTTGAGTTGATTGGTTATTCTGACCTTGTTGATTGTACGTGTTATTGTTGGGTCCATTTGGATTGTAAAGAATGTTATGTTTTCGATTGAAGTTTGGCCTTGGCGGTTGATAATTATTTTGATAATTATTTTCCATCCTTTGGTTTATGTAGGAAACATTCTCATGTTGTTCCATCGTTTGCTCAATGTGACAATCTTTCGTTAAGTGTGGTCCACCGCATTGCTCACAACTAATTCGTATTGCGTGAATATCTTTAGTCATCTTTTCCATTCGTCTTTCGAAAGCATCTATCTTTGCAGAAACAAAATCAAAGTCAGGGCTAGAATAGGCTCTAGCCGCTTTAGATGAACAAAAAATATCTTTTTCTTGGTGCCACTTATGTGAGTGGGATGCTGTGTTATCAATAATTTTGTAAGCTTCAGTTGCGGTTTTCTTCATAATGAAACCACCAGCTATTATGTCGATGTCTTTTCGTGTAGCAACGTCGACACCTTGGTAGAATATTTGTACTATTTGATAAGTGTCTAAGCCCTGTTGAGGACATCCTCTCAACAACTTTTCGAATCTTGTTCGCGCCTCATATAGAGATTCATTTGGCTTTTGCGCGAACGTAACAATTTCTCCTTGAAGTCTCACTGCTTTAGATGCTGGAAAGAATCTTTTAAGAAATTTCTCAACTAAAACATCACATGCATCAATCGCCCCTTTAGGTAGCGATTCTAACCAATCTTTGGCCTCTCCCTTTAAAGTCCAGGGAAACAAATGAGATATATCTTTTCATCCTCAACTTCTCTGATTTTGAATAGAGTACAAATCCTATTAAAGGTTCGAAGATGTTCGTTTGGATCTTCTTTTGGCGTACCACTATATTGGCAATGATTAGTTACCATGTGTAGGATTTGTCCCTTGATTTCATAATCTGGCGTATTAACATCTGGCTTAATAATGGCGTGACCTTGGCCCGTGCGTGTGGCTCTCATTCGGTCTTCCATACTTAGAGGTTCAGTTACTTCCATAATTGAATTTGTTGAATACGAATCACTATAAGATTCTGATTTAACGGTTTGTGGTTCAGGAGGAATGATTAGTGGTTCAGGATTTTGGAATTGTCCTTGAATATCCTCCGGGTTCTCAATTGTGAAGTCGGGTTCAAAAAATGGATTATCAGAAATTTGAATTGGGGTACTTGGTCGAATAGATGATGATTCTAAAGAAAAATCAACGGCGACAATATTGGCTAGATGTCTTGATCGAGTTACAGGTGGTGAACATTTTGCTCGGTGCATTCACTGAATATCCTATTAGTTATAAAAATAAAAATTATATAAGTTATCAAATTAATAGACTTTTCTGCTTTTGCCCACGTTTCGAATAGCCAAAAGATGCAGCAGGAAGCTAGGCTCCTTTAAGTAGGAAAATCCACAACTCAGCCACTAACAAATCCAACTATTACTACGAAGCGGAAAACTTGGATGTCTATCAATTTAACCGCTTAAAATAATTTTTCGTCGAAATTTAAAGAAAATAAAGAAAATTCTATGTCCTAAAAACTAGAGTGTAGAAATGAGAAAGAAAAAGCGCGTCGAGAAATAAGAGTCGAAAAACAAACGTCGAAAAATAAAAAGATCGAAAAAATAATAATAAGAAAGTAAAGCGTCGAAACTTAAAAGTCTAAAAATTAAAAATTAAAACTTGCTTCTAGAAGTATTAAAGCTTAAAGGAATTCTATATCCAAAACAGCAATTACTTAAAGAGCACTAAAATTTATTTAAAACTAAAGCGATAAGCGACGTCGTAAAATTTCTAAAGCGCCTAAATATTAATCCAAAGAAAAAACACTTAAGGGATTTTACGGAAAAGCCTAAATATCTAGAAATATAAAATTACTACGGCAAAAACTAAGTTTAAAACTAATTACGAACGATAAATATACAAATTACGAAATAAACTAAAAAAACGATACAAAATAAAAAAAATAAATAAGAAAAATGATAAAAGTAAGATTTTATATAAAAATATTATTTTTATAAAATATTATTCTATATATTTAATAATAATATTATAACTTAATATTACAAAATATAAATTAAAACTAATTAAACTAATTAATATTAAAATTAAACCCTAACTTAATTATAATCAAAATACTAAAAACCCTAACTCAGCATTTATTACGTACTAGGTTTCCTGTCAGCACAAACCATGCGACCACATGGAATTAAGCTATCCGGCTCATGCGATCGCATGGGCCTGGATTCCAGATCAGTTTTGGGCTTCGATCAGGTTTGGCCCAATCTTATTTTAATTATATTTTTTTTCTTCTGATTTTAGTTTATAGAAAAATATTTATATTAATTTAAATAAACTAAAAAAATAAATTACTTATTAGTTTTTATAACTAAAAAAAATATAAAATTTTTTAGCCAAACATCACGATTACTTCGACTTAAATAAGCATAATAATAACTTAGTTACGAGACATTAATTTAAAAAGGAAGAACATAGCTTACAGTGATTATTTATCGCGTAGCGTTACACGGACAGAGTTCCGACTTTAAAACCCGTAAAACATTTCTTACAATAACCCAATTATTATTAATCTTAACTTAAACTTAATATTATAAATAATAAATATAAATATAGTTTACGGAAAGAAAGAAAGAAGAGTGTGAAGGTATATCATTCGAGCAGAATTCACTGGCTTTTATAGATGTGAACTGATCCTGAAGGCCATGCAATCGCATGGATTTTCAGTGTTATTCCCATGCGATCGCATGGCCAGGCTGGCATACTCCCATCAGTTTGTTTTCTAGTTTGCCGACGTTTTATTTAATAATATAATATAATATATATAATTTTATATATATTATATTATATTCATGTGCATAGTAGACTTGTAATTTTAGCTCCGTTGTCTCGTACGTTTACGCTTGGTTTATGTCTCGGTTCCGGATTTTCGAACGTCCTTTCGTACGCGTAGATATCTTGTACTTTGTGTTCCACGGCTTGTACTCTTGTAATTTTTAGACGTTTCTCATCAATAAATTGAACCATTTGGATCGTATCTTGTACAATTGAGCTTTTTGTTCATTTGCGTGTTCAAATCATCGTTTTCTTCTTTTATCTTCGCACTTATTTATTTAAACGAATATTACATAAAAATAGAACAATTGCAACTAAAGCTTTACATATTGGAAGGATATTGTGCCTAAATATATGTTTATTTGGAGCACTATCAAACCAATTTGACCAACCAAGGTCACAACACTAGGTTACTATTTAAGTAGTGATCATCAAAACCACAACACGTGCAATATTGACCCATATTGCTTTTGACCACTGTTGACTTATGTTTAAAACATCACTTTGACCCGAAATCACTTCTCATGAGCGATTACTTCCAAAATCTCCATTTAACATTTAACACACGTGTTTAAACATCTATTTGACCAAGACTAGTGTCATTACCAATTTTGACCGTTTCAATTTACCCGTTTTGACACAAGTCACAAAAACATCCTTAACCACTAACGACTAGTGATTAACTTTTCAAAACACCATTTAACACTTGAATCAAACATTTATATGCTTGGTTCAACCAATCTTGACCCATAAATTGGTTTGACACAAACCAAAGTCAATACCCATTGTGACTAGTACCCAAGTTCTTATGAACATCCAACATCACCAATACACTTACAAACTAGTGCTTAAACACCCAAACCATGACAAATACTTTAAAATTTGTCATATAACCCTAAACCCACAATAATTAGGTCTACGAACACTAACAATACCCAAAACCCACCAAATCTTACAACAAGTGGGTTTCATAACTCTCATTAGCACAAACCCTAAACATGAACACGAATCAAACAATTGAAATTCGGATTCGGGACTTACCACCACAACCAATACATATCCGTGAACGAGGTGAACAACCTTGCCTCTTTCGCCTTCACCCGAATCACTCTTCTTCTTCCTCGATTTGAGCTTTATCTCTAAAGCACCTCTGTCTCTAGTGTTTGAGATGAAGATGAGAATGGAAGAAAAGAAATAAAATGGAGATAAGATAAGGTTTTGGTCAGTTTTATGGCCAAAAACCTGTCCACATGCGAAATGGCAAATATACCCCTCATTTAACCAAATTTAAAATGCTGATTCAGCATCTTCTGTAGTTATAGCCCGCGGCGCCTCCAGGGCCTGCGACGCGGCTCGAATCTGAAATACACCCTCGAAAATTTTCAATATACCTCTCCATCAGCTCATGTTTTAGCCCGCGGCGCGGCTCAATGCTGTATCTGATTCAATATTCTCTATCTACACGCGCTTCAACATGGTTTGATGAGCTTAAACTGAATTCAATACATTTATGGGAGGAATTAGCTACAAAGTTTTTAAACAAATTTTATCCACCCTCCCTGCAAACCTGTTTAAGAAATGACTTCACAAACTTTTCTCAAAAAGAAAAAGAGTCATTGTGTCTAGCATGGAATAGAGTAAATGTGATGCTTAAAAGATGTCTGAATCATTCGTTAAGTCCGGCAGACATAATCTGCATGCTTTACAATGGTTTAACAAAGGATGATAAGTCTCTCGTAGACATGGCCTCACAAGGCAATTTCATGTCACAAACATCAGAAGTAGCATGGAATCTTTTGGACACGATAGCTGCACAACAGGAAGATTGGAACAATTAATCTGTTGAGAAGGATGACATCTTCACCCATACGGTAAAAATGCTGAAAACCAGGTTACAAGATCTCACCCTCACTCTTCAAAGTTTACCAATTCCTAAAAGTCCCGATTCTACTAGAACCAATCTAAGGTATCCTTACCCTAGATGGGCATATAAACAGCAAAACAGCTCGGACTTTAACATAATCCTCCCACTACACCAACCTACTCTCCACTCTAAGGAAACTTAAGTTGATAATTTAATAAACCTTCAAGTCATAGAATGCCAAAACAAGTTTGATAATTTAATAAAGACTTTTGAAGAATTAATAACAAATTTTTAGCTTACGCTTAAACGATTAACCACTGAAGTTGATATAGAGTGTCATGAGTTTGATGCCCTAGTAGTCACTAGAGGTGGGAAGGAAAAAACTGTTAATGCACACATACAAGATTTTTCCGATACGGAACCTGTGCCAATTGACCCCCTTGTCAATCAACCAGAACCTATATCTCCGAAAGCCCTGAAAATTATTCTGCGAGCCCGCATACCTTTCCTGGGTAGGCTTAGGAAGGAAAAACAAGAAGCACAATTTTATAAGTATTGGGATATTATTATGAATCTGCAATTGAATGTACGACTAGTAGATGCTTTAGTGGAAATTCCTAACTGTGCTAAGTTTTTCAAAGAACTGCTGTCAAACAAAGAGAGATTAAGAGAGATAGTTAGCTTACCCTTAAGTGAAAAATTTTCAATAGTGTTACAACATGGTATTCCCCCTAAGTCAGGTGATACAGGAAGATTTACGGTACGTTGCTACCTACAAGATGTCTAGATTAGCAATGCGTTAGCAGACTTAGGAGCCAGTGTAAACCTAATGCCATATTCATTATTCAAAAAGCTAGGATTAAATGACTTAAGACCTACCAGAATGACTATCCAACTCGCGGATAGATCAGCTAAGATTCCTCGAGGAATAGCTGAAGATGTCCTAGTCAGAGTGGAAAAGTTTGCATTCCCCGTTGATTTCATCATTATGGATATTGAGGAAGACACAAAGTGTAGTGACCCGAACTTTTCCATGTTTATATATATTAATTGAGATTGATATTTACATGATTAAATGTTTCCAACATGTTAAGCAATCAAACTTGTTAAGACTTGATTAATTGAAATATGTTTCATATAGACAATTGACCACCCAAGTTGACCGGTGATTCACGAACGTTAAAACTTGTAAAAACTATATGATGACATATATATGGATATATATATAGTTAACATGATACTATGATAAGTAAACATATCATTAAGTATATTAACAATGAACTACATATGTAAAAACAAGACTACTAACTTAATGATTTTTAAACGAGACATATATGTAACGATTATCGTTGTAAAGACATTTAATGTATATATATCATATTAAGAGATATTCATACATGATAATATCATGATAATATAATAATTTAAAATCTCATTTGATATTTTAAACATTGGGTTAACAACATTTAACAAGATCGTTAACCTAAAGGTTTCAAAACAACACTTACATGTAACGACTAACGATGACTTAACGACTCAGTTAAAATGTATATACATGTAGTGTTTTAATATGTAATTATACACTTTTGAAAGACTTCAATACACTTATCAAAATACTTCTACTTAACAAAAATGCTTACAATTTCATCCTCGTTCAGTTTCATCAACAATTCTACTCGTATGCACCCGTATTCGTACTCGTACAATACACAGCTTTTAGATGTATGTACTATTGGTATATACACTCCAATGATCAGCTCTTAGCAGCCCTTGTGAGTCATCTAACACATGTGGGAACCATCATTTGGCAACTAGCATGAAATATCTCATAAAATTACAAAAATATGAGTAATCATTCATGACTTATTTACATGAAAACAAAATTACATATCCTTTATATCTAATCCATACACCAACGACCAAAAACACCTACAAACACTTTCATTCTTCAATTTTCTTCATCTAATTGATCTCTCTCAAGTTCTATCTTCAAGTTCTAAGTGTTCTTCATATATTCTACAAGTTCTAGTTACATAAAATCAAGAATAATTTCAAGTTTGCTAGCTCACTTCCAATCTTGTAAGGTGATCATCCAACCTCAAGAAATCTTTGTTTCTTACAGTAGGTTATCATTCTAATACAAGGTAATAATCATATTCAAACTTTGGTTCAATTTCTATAACTATAACAATCTTATTTCAAGTGATGATCTTACTTGAACTTGTTTTCGTGTCATGATTCTGCTTCAAGAACTTCGAGCCATCCAAGGATCCGTTGAAGCTAGATCCATTTTTCTATTTTCCAGTAGGTTTATCCAAGGAACTTAAGGTAGTAATAATGTTCATAACATCATTTGATTCATTCATATAAAGCTATCTTATTCGAAGGTTTAAACTTGTAATCACTAGAACATAGTTTAGTTAATTCTAAACTTGTTCGCAAACAAAAGTTAATCCTTCTAACTTGACTTTTAAAATTAACTAAACACATGTTATATATCTATATGATATGCTAACTTAATGATTTAAAACCTGGAAACACGAAAAACACCGTAAAACAGGATTTACGCCGTCGTAGTAACACCGCGGGCTGTTTTGGGTTAGTTAATTAAAAACTATGATAAACTTTGATTTAAAAGTTGTTATTCTGAGAAAATGATTTTTATTATGAACATGAAACTATATCCAAAAATTATGGTTAAACTCAAAGTGGAAGTATGTTTTCTAAAATGGTCATCTAGACGTCGTTCTTTCGACTGAAATGACTACCTTTACAAAAACGACTAGTAACTTATTTTTCCGACTATAAACCTATACTTTTTCTGTTTAGATTCATAAAATAGAGTTCAATATGAAACCATAGCAATTTGATTCACTCAAAACGGATTTAAAATGAAGAAGTTATGGGTAAAACAAGATTGGATAATTTTTCTCATTTTAGCTACGTGAAAATTGGTAACAAATCTATTCCAACCATAACTTAATCAACTTGTATTGTATATTATGTAATCTTGAGATACCATAGGCACGTATACAATGTTTCGACCTATCATGTCGACACATCTATATATATTTCGGAACAACCATAGACACTCTATATGTGAATGTTGGAGTTAGCTATACAGGGTTGAGGTTGATTCCAAAATATATATAGTTTGAGTTGTGATCAATACTGAGATACGTATACACTGGGTCATGGATTGATTCAAGATAATATTTATCGATTTATTTCTGTACATCTAACTGTGGACAACTAGTTGTAGGTTACTAACGAGGACAGCTGACTTAATAAACTTAAAACATCAAAATATATTAAAAGTGTTGTAAATATATTTTGAACATACTTTAATATATATGTATATATTGTTATAGGTTCGTGAATCAACAGTGGCCAAGTCTTACTTCTCGACGAAGTAAAAAAATCTGTGAAAGTGAGTTATAGTCCCACTTTTAAAATCTAATATTTTTGGGATGAGAATACATGCAGGTTTTATAAATGATTTACAAAATAGACACAAGTACGTGAAACTACATTCTATGGTTGAATTATCGAAATCGAATATGCCCCTTTTTATTAAGTCTGGTAATCTAAGAATTAGGGAACAGACACCCAAATTGACGTGAATCCTAAAGATAGATCTATTGGGCCTAACAAACCCCATCCAAAGTACCGGATGCTTTAGTACTTCGAAATTTATATCATATCCGAAGGGTGTCCCGGAATGATGGGTATATTCTTATATATGCATCTTGTTAATCTCGGTTACCAGGTGTTCACCATATGAATGATTTTTATCTCTATGTATGGGATGTGTATTGAAATATGAAATCTTGTAGTCTATTGTTACGATTTGATATATATAGGTTAAACCTATAACTCACCAACATTTTTGTTGACGTTTTAAGCATGTTTATTCTCAGGTGATTATTAAGAGCTTCCGCTGTCGCATACTTAAATAAGGACGAGATTTGGAGTCCATGCTTGTATGATATTGTGTAAAAACTGCATTCAAGAAACTTATTTTGTTGTAACATATTTGTATTGTAAACCATTATTTAATGGTCGTGTGTAAACAGGATATTTTAGATTATCATTATTTGATAATCTACGTAAAGCTTTTTAAACCTTTATTGATGAAATAAAGGTTATGGTTTGTTTTAAAATGAATGCAGTCTTTGAAAAACGTCTCATATAGAGGTCAAAACCTCGCAACGAAATCAATTAATATGGAACGTTTTTAATCAATAAGAACGGGACATTTCAGTTGGTATCCGAGCGTTGGTCTTAGAGAACTAGAATTTTGCATTAGTGTGTCTTATCGAGTTTGTTAGGATGCATTAGTGAGTCTGGACTTCGACCGTGTTTACTTGAAAAATGATTGCTTAACAAATTTTGTTGGAAACTATATATTTTTAACATGTGAATATTATGTGATATATTAATCTCTTAACGCGTTTGATATTATGTGATAGATGACTACCTCTAGAACAAGTCCCATTGACTCACCTAATAATAATGAAGAGTCAAATGTAAATTAGAATGATTCGTGGACTGATTCACAAGTTCCCGAAGAGGAACCGGAAGAAGAGTCGGAACCGGAAGAAGAATCGGAACCGAAAGAAGAATCAGAACCGGATGAAGAAATAGAACCGGTGGGGGAAATAATAAAACGGTTAAGTAAAAGAAAATCCTCAACCAACCGACCAAAGTTAATTATGGTCAATGGTGTTTCCGCCAAGGAAGCAAAATATTGGGAGATCAGTTTGTAAGACATTCGAAGAACGTTCCAAGAATGCCTTGGTTTATAAAAGGCTTTCGTTCGAAAGATGGGGGATATCACATTGGGAAATCCATAAGTTACGATGTGTTTACTTTGACGCATATATTGCGGGGAACCCAAATGCTATTTTACGCAATGGGTTAAGAAATTATTTTGACTCAATATATCCGAATATTGGACTTCGTGATTTAGAAAAAGCGGCTAACATGCAACATAAAGAAGCATGTTATGCTTACGGATTAGTAATGTTCGCTTCTCACCAAAGTGAGAACAAGAACATCGGGCTACAACTATTAAACAAAACGTTCCCACAAGTGACGGAGTCGGTAATTGGGGTAAGAAATGAGGTTTTTAGATTGTTACGGGACTGTTGGACATTACGTAACCCTCGTCCCTTTGACGACGTTACAACACGCTGTCTTATCAACGGCCATAACGGTTATGTTCCACAAGACCAAGGATGGGAAGTAATCCTAGTAAAACCAGAATGCATGACTTGTTTCTGGATGTATGAATTACGTGTCTTTATTGCCTTTGTTGAACGACTTGTGTACTAGCTAGAATTATCTTCACAACCATCTTGTATCAAATTTATTGTGTGCTATATTTCATGCTATATGTAAAATAAGCGGTATTGTAAGTTTGTAAAATATTGTGTAAAAGTTTGAACGCGAAATATTATTATAATCAGTTTTTCTTATAGAATTGTAGTAGTTGAATTGTATATTAGCTACTAAGTATGAACTTAACGGGTAGGTACTACCCGAATTTAAACTTATAAAACGCTAATATGAAGAAAAAGCTTTTATAAAGGAGTTCATATTATGCTACGAAATACTATTAACTACTCTTAATATTCTGTATGATTAACTTGTTCCATTTGACTATTTTGAAGGAAATGGCACCGACTACTCGACACACCGTGAATATGAATGAAGAGGAATTCCGTACTTTTCTAGCTTCAAACATAGCCGCAGTACAGGCTGCGCTACATACCAACAATAACCTTGGATCTAGCAGTACAGGAAATCGTGTAGGATGCACCTACAAAGAATTCACTGCCTGCAACCCTTTGGAATTTGATGGAACTGAAGGACCGATCGGATTGAAACGGTGGACCGAGAAGGTCGAATCGGTGTTTGCCATAAGTAAGTGTACTGAAGAGGACAAAGTGAAGTACGCTACGCATACCTTCACAGGTTCTGCGTTAACATGGTGGAATACCTATCTAGAGCAAGTGGGACAAGACGATGCGTACGCACTACCGTGGTCAGCATTCAAGCACTTGATGAACGAGAAGTACCATCCCAGAACCGAGGTCAATAAGCTCAAGACAGAACTTAGAGGGTTACGAACCCAAGGATTTGATATTACCACGTACGAAAGACGATTCACAGAATTGTGCCTATTGTGTCCGGGAGCATTCGAAGATGAGGAAGAGAAGATCGACGCGTTTGTGAAAGGATTACCGGAAAGAATCCAAGAAGATATAAGTTCACACGAGCCCGCCTCCATACAACAGGCATGTAGAATGGCTCACAAACTAGTGAACCAGATTGAAGAAAGAATTAAAGAACAGACTGCTGAAGAGGCCAATGTGAAGCAAGTCAAAAGAAAGTGGGAGGAAAACGGTGATAAGAATCACCAATACAACAACAACAGCAATTACAAAAATAATCGCAACAATTATCCCAACAATCGCAACATCAATCGCAACTACAACAAACGGCCCAACAATAATAACAACAACAACAACAACAACAACAACAGCAACTACAACAATCATCCCAACAATAATAATAACCGCAACAACAACAACAACAACAACAATCAGAAGCAGCTATGCCAAAGGTGTGAAAAGTATCACTCGGGGTTCTGCACCAAATTTTGCAACAAGTGTAAAAGAAATGGTCATAGCGCGGCAAAGTGTGAGGTCTACGGACCAGGGGTTAATATAACGAAAGGAACAAATGGTGTCGGAAGGAGTAATGGCGGAGCAAGTAGTGTCGGAGCAAGTTATGTCAATGTAGTTTGTTATAAATGTGGAAAACCGGGCCACATTATTAGAAATTTCCCGAACCAGGAGAACATGAATGGACAAGGCCGCGGAAGAGTTTTCAATATTAATGCGGCAGAGGCACAGGAAGACCCGGAGCTTGTTACGGGTACGTTTCTTATTGACAATAAATCTGCTTACGTTTTATTTGATTCGGGTGCGGATAGAAGCTATATGAGTAGAGATTTTTGTGCTAAATTAAGTTGTCCATTGACGCCTTTGGATAGTAAATTTTTACTCGAATTAGCAAATGGTAAATTAATTTCAGCAGATAATATATGTCAGAATCGAGAAATTAAACTGGTTAGCGAAACATTTAAGATTGATTTGATACCAGTAGAGTTAGGGAGTTTTGATGTGATAATCGGTATGGACTGGTTGAAAGAAGTGAAAGCAGAGATCGTTTGTTACAAAAATGCAATTCGCATTATACGAGAAAAAGGAAAACCCTTAATGGTGTACGGAGAAAAGGGCAACACGAAGCTACATCTTATTAGTAATTTGAAGGCACAAAAACTAATAAGAAAAGGTTGCTATGCTGTTCTAGCACACGTCGAGAAAGTACAAACTGAAGAAAAGAGCATCAATGATGTTCCCATTGCAAAAGAATTTCCTGATGTATTTCCGAAAGAATTACCGGGATTACCCCCACATCGATCCGTTGAATTTCAAATAGATCTTGTACCAGGAGCTGCACCAATAGCTCGTGCTCCTTACAGACTCGCACCCAGCGAGATGAAAGAACTGCAAATCCAATTACAAGAACTTTTAGAGCATGGTTTCATTCGACCAAGAACATCACCGTGGGGAGCTCCTGTTTTGTTTGTCAAGAAGAAAGATGGTACATTCAGGTTGTGTATCGACTACCGAGAGTTGAACAAACTTACCATCAAGAACCGCTACCCACTACCGAGAATCGACGACTTATTTGATCAACTATAAGGCTCGTCTGTTTATTCAAAGATTGACTTACGTTCTGGGTATCATCAAATGCGGGTGAAAGAAGATGATATTCCAAAGACTGCTTTCAGAACACGTTACGGTCATTACGAGTTTATGGTCATGCCGTTTGGTTTAACTAATGCACCAGCTGTGTTCATGGACCTTATGAACCGAGTGTGTGGACCATACCTTGACAAGTTTGTCATTGTTTTCATTGATGACATACTTATTTACTCAAAGAATGACCAAGAACACGGTGAACATTTGAGAAAGGTGTTAGAAGTATTGAGGAAGGAAGAATTGTACGCTAAGTTTTCAAAGTGTGCATTTTGGTTGGAAGAAGTTCAATTCCTCGGTCACATAGTGAACAAAGAAGGTATTAAGGTGGATCCGGCCAAGATAGAAACTGTTGAAAAGTGGGAAACCCCGAAAACTCCGAAACACATACGCCAGTTTTTAGGACTAGCTGGTTACTACAGAAGGTTCATCCAAGACTTTTCCAGAATAGCAAAACCCTTGACTGCATTAACGCATAAAGGGAAGAAATTTGAATGGAATGATGAACAAGAGAAAGCGTTTCAGTTATTGAAGAAAAAGCTAACTACGGCACCTATATTGTCATTGCCTGAAGGGAATGATGATTTTGTGATTTATTATGACGCATCAAAGCAAGGTCTCGGTTGTGTATTAATACAACGAACGAAGGTGATTGCTTATGCGTCTAGACAATTGAAGATTCACGAACAAAATTATACGACGCATGATTTGGAATTAGGCGCGGTTGTTTTTGCATTAAAGACTTGGAGGCACTACTTATATGGGGTCAAAAGTATTATATATACCGACCACAAAAGTCTTCAACACATATTTAATCAGAAACAACTGAATATGAGGCAGCGTAGGTGGATTGAATTATTGAATGATTACGACTTTGAGATTCGTTACCACCCGAGGAAGGCAAATGTGGTAGCTGATGCCTTGAGCAGGAAGGACAGAGAACCCATTCGAGTAAAATCTATGAATATAATGATTCATAATAACCTTACTACTCAAATAAAGGAGGCGCAACAAGGAGTTTTAAAAGAGAGAAATTTAAAGGATGAAATACCCAAAGGATCGGAGAAGCATCTTAATACTCGGGAAGACGGAACCCGGTATAGGGCTGAAAGGATTTGGGTACCAAAATTTGGAGATATGATAGAAATGGTACTTAGAGAAGCTCATAAAACCAGATACTCAATACATCCTGGAACAGGGAAGATGTACAAGGATCTCAAGAAACATTTTTGGTGGCCGGGTATGAAAGCCGATGTTGCTAAATACGTAGGAGAATGTTTGACGTGTTCTAAGGTCAAAGCTGAGCATCAGAAACCATCAGGTCTACTTCAACAACCCGAAATCCCGGAATGGAAATGGGAAAACATTACCATGGATTTCATCACTAAATTGCCAAGGACTGCAAGTGGTTTTGATACTATTTGGGTAATAGTTGATCGTCTCACCAAATCAGCACACTTCCTGCCAATAAGAGAAGATGACAAGATGGAGAAGTTAGCACGACTGTATTTGAAGGAAGTCGTCTCCAGACATGGAATACCAATCTCTATTATCTCTGATAGGGATGGCAGATTTATTTCAAGATTTTGGCAGACATTACAGCAAGCATTAGGAACTCGTCTAGACATGAGTACTGCCTATCATCCACAAACTGATGGGCAGAGCGAAAGGACGATACAAACGCTTTAAGACATGCTACGAGCATGTGTTATTGATTTCGGAAACAGTTGGGATCGACATCTACCGTTAGCAGAATTTTCCTACAACAACAGCTACCATTCAAGCATTGAGATGGCGCCGTTTGAAGCACTTTATGGTAGAAAGTGCAGGTCTCCGATTTGTTGGAGTGAAGTGGGGGATAGACAGATTACGGGTCCGGAGATTATACAAGAAACTACCGAGAAGATCATCCAAATTCAACAACGGTTGAAAACCGCCCAAAGTCGACAAAAGAGCTACGCTGACATTAAAAGAAAAGATATAGAATTTGAAATTGGAGAGATGGTCATGCTTAAAGTTGCACCTTGGAAAGGCGTTGTTCGATTTG
The DNA here is from genome assembly GCF_046630445.1 of Rutidosis leptorrhynchoides. Taxonomy (NCBI): domain Eukaryota; kingdom Viridiplantae; phylum Streptophyta; class Magnoliopsida; order Asterales; family Asteraceae; genus Rutidosis; species Rutidosis leptorrhynchoides. Next base: position 185,640,539 of record NC_092339.1, read on the forward strand.
GTAAACGAGGGAAATTAAATCCAAGGTATATTGGACCATTCAAGATTATTGATCGTGTCGGACCAGTAGCTTACCGACTTGAGTTACCTCAACAACTTGCGGCTGTACATAACACTTTCCACATCTCGAATTTGAAGAAATGTTTTGCTAAAGAAGATCTCACTATTCCGTTAGATGAAATCCAAATCAACGAAAAACTTCAATTCATCGAAGAACCCGTCGAAATAATGGATCGTGAGGTTAAAAGACTTAAGCAAAACAAGATACCAATTGTTAAGGTTCGATGGAATGCTCGTAGAGGACCCGAGTTCACCTGGGAGCGTGAAGATCAGATGAAGAAGAAATACCCGCATCTATTTCCAGAAGATTCGTCAACACCTTCAACAGCATAAAATTTCGGGACGAAATTTATTTAACGGGTAGGTACTGTAGTGACCCGAACTTTTCCATATTTATATATATTAATTGAGATTGATATTTACATGATTAAATGTTTCCAACATGTTAAGCAATCAAACTTGTTAAGACTTGATTAATTGAAATATGTTTCATATAGACAATTGACCACCCAAGTTGACCGGTGATTCACGAACGTTAAAACTTGTAAAAACTATATGATGACATATATATGGATATATATATAGTTAACATGATACTATGATAAGTAAACATATCATTAAGTATATTAACAATGAACTACATATGTAAAAACAAGACTACTAACTTAATGATTTTTAAACGAGACATATATGTAACGATTATCGTTGTAAAGACATTTAATGTATATATATATCATATTAAGAGATATTCATACATGATAATATCATGATAATATAATAATTTAAAATCTCATTTGATATTTTAAACATTGGGTTAACAACATTTAACAAGATCGTTAACCTAAAGGTTTCAAAACAACACTTACATGTAACGACTAACGATGACTTAACGACTCAGTTAAAATGTATATACATGTAGTGTTTTAATATGTATTTATACACTTTTGAAAGACTTCAATACACTTATCAAAATACTTCTACTTAACAAAAATGCTTACAATTTCATCCTCGTTCAGTTTCATCAACAATTCTACTCGTATGCACCCGTATTCGTACTCGTACAATACACAGCTTTTAGATGTATGTACTATTGGTATATACACTCCAATGATCAGCTCTTAGCAGCCCTTGTGAGTCATCTAACACATGTAGGAACTATCATTTGGCAACTAGCATGAAATATCTCATAAAATTACAAAAATATGAGTAATCATTCATGACTTATTTACATGAAAACAAAATTACATATCCTTTATATCTAATCCATACACCAACGACCAAAACCACCTACAAACACTTTCATTCTTCAATTTTCTTCATCTAATTGATCTCTCTCAAGTTCTATCTTCAAGTTCTAAGTGTTCTTCATATATTCTACAAGTTCTAGTTACATAAAATCAAGAATACTTTCAAGTTTGCTAGCTCACTTCCAATCTTGTAAGGTGATCATCCAACCTCAAGAAATCTTTGTTTCTTACAGTAGGTTATCATTCTAATACAAGGTAATAATCATATTCAAACTTTGGTTCAATTTCTATAACTATAACAATCTTATTTCAAGTGATGATCTTACTTGAACTTGTTTTCGGGTCATGATTCTGCTTCAAGAACTTCGAGCCATCCAAGGATCCGTTGAAGCTAGATCCATTTTTCTCTTTTCCAGTAGGTTTATCCAAGGAACTTAAGGTAGTAATGATGTTCGTAACATCATTCGATTCATACATATAAAGCTATCTTATTCGAAGGTTTAAACTTGTAATCACTAGAACATAGTTTAGTTAATTCTAAACTTGTTCGCAAACAAAAGTTAATCCTTCTAACTTGACTTTTAAAATTAACTAAACACATGTTCTATATCTATATGATATGCTAACTTAATGATTTAAAACCTGGAAACACGAAAAACACCGTAAAACCGGATTTACGCCGTCGTAGAAACACCGCGGGCTGTTTTGGGTTAGTTAATTAAAAACTATGATAAACTTTGATTTAAAAGTTGTTATTCTGAGAAAATTATTTTTATTATGAACATGAAACTATATCCAAAAATTATGGTTAAACTCAAAGTGGAAGTATGTTTTCTAAAATGGTCATCTAGACGTCGTTCTTTCGACTGAAATGACTACCTTTACAAAAACGACTTGTAACTTATTTTTCCGACTATAAACCTATACTTTTTCTGTTTAGATTCATAAAATAGAGTTCAATATGAAACCATAGCAATTTGATTCACTCAAAACGGATTTAAAATGAAGAAGTTATGGGTAAAACAAGATTGGATAATTTTTCTCATTTTAGCTACGTGAAAATTGGTAACAAATCTATTCCAACCATAACTTAATCAACTTGTATTGTATATTATGTAATCTTGAGATACCATAGACACGTATACAATGTTTCGACCTATCATGTCGACACATCTATATATATTTCGGAACAACCATAGACACTCTATATGTGAATGTTGGAGTTAGCTATACAGGGTTGAGGTTGATTTCAAAATATATATAGTTTGAGTTGTGATCAATACTGAGATACGTATACACTGGGTCGTGGATTGATTCAAGATAATATTTATCGATTTATTTCTGTACATCTAACTGTGGACAACTAGTTGTAGGTTACTAACGAGGACAGCTGACTTAATAAACTTAAAACATCAAAATATATTAAAAGTGTTGTAAATATATTTTGAACATACTTTAATATATATGTATATATTGTTATAGGTTCGTGAATCAACAGTGGCCAAGTCTTACTTCTCGACGAAGTAAAAAAATCTGTGAAAGTGAGTTATAGTCCCACTTTTAAAATCTAATATTTTTGGGATGAGAATACATGCAGGTTTTATAAATGATTTATAAAATAGACACAAGTACGTGAAACTACATTCTATGGTTGAATTATCGAAATCGAATATGCCCCTTTTTATTAAGTCTGGTAATCTAAGAATTAGGGAACAGACACCCTAATTGACGCGAATCCTAAAGATAGATCTATTGGGCCTAACAAACCCCATCCAAAGTACCGGATGCTTTAGTACTTCGAAATTTATATCATATCCGAAGGGTGTCCCAGAATGATGGGGATATTCTTATATATGCATCTTGTTAATGTCGGTTACCAGGTGTTCACCATATGAATGATTTTTATCTCTATGTATGGGATGTGTATTGAAATATGAAATCTTGTGGTCTATTGTTACGATTTGATATATATAGGTTAAACCTATAACTCACCAACATTTTTGTTGACGTTTTAAGCATGTTTATTCTCAGGTGATTATTAAGAGCTTCCGCTGTCGCATACTTAAATAAGGACGAGATTTGGAGTCCATGCTTGTATGATATTGTGTAAAAACTGCATTCAAGAAACTTATTTTGTTGTAACATATTTGTATTGTAAACCATTATGTAATGGTCGTGTGTAAACAAGATATTTTAGATTATCATTATTTGATAATCTACGTAAAGCTTTTTAAACCTTTATTAATGAAATAAAGGTTATGGTTTGTTTTAAAATGAATGCAGTCTTTGAAAAACGTCTCATATAGAGGTCAAAACCTCGCAACGAAATCAATTAATATGGAACGTTTTTAATCAATAAGAACGGGACATTTCACAAAGGTCCCACTCATACTTGACAGACCATTCTTGAATACCGCCAAGTTTCTAATTGATGTACACGAGAAATCATTGAAACTAAGAGTTGGTAGTGAAGAAGTCACATTTAATGTCGACCGACTCATGAGCCATCCTTGTGAGGAAGATCTCAATCTCGCTGATTCTTTTCAAGAATGTGATAACCCGAAAAATTTCGACTAATTTTAAACCAAACTCTTGATACGTTTTTGTATTTTTGACATGAGAAGAAAAGTCTGTTAGGTTAAGTCTCAAAATTCTTAAACTGTTTTCATGAATTCAATTTTACCTTCGACTATTCCCGACGATTCACGAACCACTATTTGGAAATATATATATATATATATATATATATATATATATATATATATTAATTTAAAATAGAAACTTATATGATTTAATTCATTTGTGTAAATAAAATAATATATGATATTACTATAAATCTATATATATATGAAAAGTATATTGAATATATATATGTATATGATTTAGAATTTATTTAATAAACGCTCGTAGCACTCGTTTGTCATCTTGATAATTATTAATCAAGTTAAAAACGAACTTATCTGATTTTAAAATAAACGGTGATCCGAAAATGAGTTATATATATATTAGGCTTATTAAAAATATATTTAGAAGCTAATTAATAAATTTCAACACTTTTTATATTTTACCCAGGATCGAGCGCGGACAACTGAGTTAATTTTAAATAATCAATGACCAAATTTTATACCATAATTGACTAAAATAAATAAAGATAATTACTGTAAAATTTGGGATTTTTCTAAAAACTTTTATCCACTACTAATCAACAACGGTGTACGAAATAACATCCATATTGAAACTGTCGGTAGATTAAAATTCGAATTATTGATGGCTGCTAGGTTATTTAACACGTTATTTATTATTATATTATTAATAATTCTGTTTTCAATTGATTGATCTAGCCGTGATTGAAATAAAGTAGTATAGATTGGTACTTGTTTTGTTTGATTCACAACAAATTGATAAATTCGTTAGTGATTACTGTATATCACTGTTGCCATTTCAATCCATCCACTGACCAATTGATACTTATTTAATTTATATATATAAATAACATGCATACGCATGGATAGAGGATTTGAAAACGTTTGTCATCTCCATATTGTTTTCTCACAACCTCATTCTCCAATCATCAAAGAACACCAACACCATCCTTCACCTCCATTACCACTAAATCACCACCTTGTCACTCCTCTAAACCAATCCGTAAACTATTACCACGAGCCACCACTATCGTTCACGCCATCATGTTACTGCTGCAACTTGTTGCAGCTACTATACTTGTGTTTCTACTTCTATTTCAAATGTCCTGCTCATATTGATTATAAACGTTCCATATTAATTGATTTCGTCGCGAGGTTTTGACCGCTATATGAGATGTTTTTCAAAGACTGCATTCATTTTTAAAACAACCATAACCTTTATTTTATCGATAAAGGTTTAAAAGCATTACGTAGATTATCAAATAATGATAATCTAAAATATACCGTTTACACACGACCATTACATAATGGTTTACAATAAGAATATATTACATCAAAAATAAGTTTCTTGAATGCAGTTTTTACATAATATCATACAAGCATGGACTCCAAATCTTGTTCTTATTTTAGTATGCAACAGCGGAAGCTCTTAATAATCACCTGAGAATAAACATGCTTAAAACGTCAACAAAAATGTTGGTGAGTTATAGGTTTAACCTATATATTATCAAATCATAATAATAGACCACAAGATTTCATATTTCAATATACATCCCATACATAGAGATAAAAATCATTCATATGGTGAACACCTGGTAACCGACATTAACAAGATGCATATATAAGAATATCCCCATCATTCCGGGACACCCTTCGGATATGATATAAATTTCGAAGTACTAAAGCATCCGGTACTTTGGATGGGGTTTGTTAGGCCCAATAGATCTATCTTTAGGATTCGCGTCAATTAGGGTGTCTGTTCCCTAATTCTTAGATTACCAGACTTAATAAAAAGGGGCATATTCGATTTCGATAATTCAACCATAGAATGTAGTTTCACGTACTTGTGTCTATTTTGTAAATCATTTATAAAACCTGCATGTATTCTCATTCTAAAAATATTAGATTTTAAAAGTGGGACTATAACTCACTTTCACAGATTTTTACGTCGTCGGGAAGTAAGACTTGGGCACTGGTCGATTCACGAACCTATAATAAATATGTACATATATATCAAAGTATGTTCAAAATATATTCACAACATTTTTAATACGTTTTACTGTTTTAAGTTTATTAAGTCAGCTGTCCTTGTTAGTAACCTACAACTAGTTGTCCATAATTAGATGTACAGAAATAAATTGATATATATTATCTTGAATCAATCCACGACCCAGTGTATACACGTCTCAGGCTAGATCACAACTCAAACTATATATATTTTTGGAATCAACCTCAACTCTGTATAGCTAACTCCAACATTACTGCATATAGAGTGTCTATGGTTGTTCCAAATAATATATATAGATGGGTCGATATGATATGTCAAAACATTTGCATACGTGTCTATGGTATCCCAAGATTATATAATATATTAGAATACATGTATAATACAATATAAGTTAGCTAGGATAAGATTAATATAGATTTGTTACCAATTTTCACGTAGCTACAACAAGCAAAAATAACCAATCTTGTTTTACCCATAACTTCTTCATTTTAAATCCGTTTTGAGTGAATCCAATTGCTATGGTTTCATATTGAACTTAAGTTTATGAATATATACAGAAAAAGTATAAGTTTATAATCAAAATTACAGGTTGCAAGTCGTTTTTGTAAAGGTAGTCATTTCAGTCGAAAGAATGACGTCTAGATGACCATTTTGGAAAACATACTTCCACTTTGAGTTTAACCATGATTTTTGGATATAGTTTCATGTTCATAAGAAAAATCATTTTCCCAGAAGAACAACTTTTAAATCAAAATTTATCATAGTTTTTAATTAACTAACCCAAAACAGCCCGCGGTGTTAATACAACGGCGTATATCCGGTTTTACGGTGTTTTTTGTGTTTTCCAGTTTTAAATCATTAAGTTAGCATATCATATAGATATAGAACATGTGTTTAGTTGATTTTAAAAGTCAAATTAGAAGGATTAACTTTTGTTTGCGAACAAGTTTAGAATTAACTAAACTATGTTCTAGTGATTTCAAGTTTAAACCTTCGAATAAGATAGCTTTATATGTATGAATCGAATGATGTTAAGAACATGATTACTACCTCAAGTTTTGTGGATAAATCTACTGGAAAAGAGACAAATGGATCTAGCTTCAAAGGATCCTTGGATGGCTTGAAAGTTCTTGAAGCAGAATCATGACACGAAAACAAATTCAAGTAAGATCATCACTCGAAATAAGATTGTTATAGTTATAGAAATTGAACCAAAGTTTGAATATGAGTATTACCTTGTATTAGAAAGATATCTTACTGTAAATAAGAAAGATTTCTTGAGGTTGGATGATCACTTTACAAGATTGGAAGTAAGCTAGCAAACTTGGAAGTATTCTTGATTTTATGAAACTAGAACTTATAGAATTTATGAAGAACACTTAGAACTTGAAGATAGAACTTGAGAGAGATAACTTAGATGAAGAAAATTGAAGAATTAAAGTGTTTGTAAGTGTTTTTGGTCGTTGGTATATGGATTAGATATAAAGGATGTGTAATTTTGTTTTCATGTAAATAAGTCATGAATGATTACTCATATTTTTGTAATTTTATGAGATATTTCATGCTAGTTGCCAAATGATGGTTCCCACATGTGTTAGGTGACTCACATGGGCTGCTAAGAGCTGATCATTGGAGTGTATATACCAATAGTACATACATCTAAAAGCTGTGTATTGTACAAGTACGAATACGGGTGCATACGAGTAGAATTGTTGATGAAACTGAACGAGGATGTAATTGTAAGCATTTTTGTTAAGTAGAAGTATTTTGATATGTGTCTTGAATTATTTCAAAAGTGTAAGAATACATATCAAAATATAACATGTATATACATTCTAATGGAGTCGTTAAGTCTTCGTTAGTCGTTACATGTAAGTGTTGTTTTGAAACCTTTAAGTTAACGATCTCAATAAATGTTGTTAACCCAATGTTTATTATATCAAATGAGATGTTAAATTATTATATTATCATGATATTATGATGTACGAATATCTCTTAATATGATATATACATTAAAATATTGTTACAACGATAATCGTTACATATAAGTCTCGTTTCGTAATTCTTGGGTTAGTAGTCTTGTTTTTACATATGTAGTTCATTGTTAACACACTTAATGATATATTTAAATATCATTTTATCATGTTAAATATAGTGTATCAATATCTTAATATGATACATATGTATTTAGTAGACGTTATCATAACGATAATCGTTATATATATCATTTCGAGTTTCTTAACTTAGTAATCTCATTTCTTATGTATATCACACATTGTTAATATACTTAGTGAGATACTTACTCATCATAATCTTATGTCAACCATATATATATATGTCTATATATACCACAACATGTAGTTTTTACAATTTTGTAACGTTCGTGAATCGCCGGTCAACTTGGGTGATCAATTGTCTATATGAAACTTATTTCATTTAATCAAGTCTTAACAAGTTTGATTACTTAACATGTTGGAAACACTTAATCATGTAAATATCAATTTCATTTAATATATATAAACATGGAAAAGTTCGGGTCACTACAGTACCTACCCGTTAAATAAATTTCGTCCCGAAATTTTTAAGCAGTTGGAGGTGTTGACGAATCTTCTGGAAATAGGTCCGGGTATTTCTTCTTCATCTGATCTTCACGCTTCCAGGTGAACTCTGGTCTTCTACGAGCATTCCATCGAACCTTAACAATTGGTATCTTGTTTTGCTTAAGTCTTTTAACCTCATGATCCATTATTTCGACGGGTTCTTCAATGAATTGAAGTTTTTCGTTGATTTGAATTTCGCCTAATGGAATAGTGAGATCTTCTTTAGCAAAACATTTCTTCAAATTCGAGACGTGAAAAGTGTTATGTACAGCTGCGAGTTGTTGGGGTAACTCAAGTCGGTAAGCTACTGGTCCGACACGTTCAATAATCTTGAATGGTCCAATATACCTTGGATTTAGTTTCCCTCGTTTACCAAATCGAACAACGCCTTTCCAAGGTGAAACTTTAAGCATGACCATCTCGCCAATTTCAAATTCTATATCTTTTCTTTTAATGTCAGGGTAGCTCTTTTGTCGACTTTGGGCGGTTTTCAATCGTTGTTGAATTTGGATGATCTTCTCTGTAGTTTCTTGTATTATCTCCGGACCCGTAATCTGTCTATCCCCCACTTCACTCCAACAAATCAGAGTCCTGCACTTTCTACCATAAAGTGCTTCAAACGGTGCCATCTCAACGCTTGAATGGTAGCTATTGTTGTAGAAAAATTCTGCTAACGGTAGATGTCGATCCCAACTGTTTCCGAAATCAATAACACATGCTCGTAGCATGTCTTCAAGCATTTGTATTATCCTTTCACTCTGCCCATCAGTTTGTGGATGATAGGCAGTACTCATGTCTAGATGAGTTCCTAATGCTTGCTTTAATGTCTGCCATAATCTTGAAATAAATCTGCCATCCCTATCAGAGATAATAGAGATTGGTATTCCATGTCTGGAGACGACTTCCTTCAAATACAGTCGTGCTAACTTCTCCATCTTTTCATCTTCTATTATTGGCAGGAAGTGTGCTAATTTGGTGAGATGATCAACTATTACCCAAATAGTATCAAAACCACGTGCAGTCCTTGGCAATTTAGTGATGAAATCCATGGTAATGTTTTCCCATTTCCATTCCGGGATTTTGGATTGTTGAAGTAGACCTGATGGTTTCTGATGCTCCGCTTTGACCTTAGAACACGTCAAACATTCCCCTACGTATTTAGCAACATCAGTTTTCATACCTGGCCACCAAAAATGTTTCTTGAGATCCTTGTACATCTTCCCCGTTCCAGGATGTATTGAGTATCTGGTTTTATGAGCTTCTCTAAGTACCACTTCCCTCATATCTCCAAATTTGGTACCCAAATTCTTTCAGCCCTATACCGGGTTCCGTCTTCCCGAATATTAAGATGCTTCTCCGATCCTTTGGGTATTTCATCCTTTAAGTTTCCCTCTTTTAAAACTCCTTGTTGCGCCTCCTTTATTTGAGTAGTAAGGTTAGTGTGAATCATTATATTCATAGATTTTACTCGAATGGGTTCTCTGTCCTTTCTACTCAAAGCGTCGGCTACTACATTCGCCTTCCCCGGGTGGTAACGAGTGTCAAAGTAGTAATCATTCAACAATTCAATCCACCTGCGCTGTCTCATATTCAGTTGCTTCTGATTAAATATATGTTGGAGACTTTTGTGGTCGGTATATATAATACTTTTGACCCCATATAAATAATGCCTCCAAGTCTTTAATGCAAAAACAACAGCACCCAATTCCAAATCGTGAGTTGTATAATTTTGCTCGTGAATCTTCAATTGTCTAGACGCATAAGCAATCACCTTCGTTCATTGCATTAATACACAACCGAGACCTTGTTTTGATGCGTCACAATAAATCACATAATCATCATTCCCTTCAGGCAATGACAATATAGGTGCCGTAGTTAGCTTTTTCTTCAATAACTGAAACGCCTTCTCTTGTTCATCCTTCCATTCAAATTTCTTCCCTTTATGCGTTAATGCAGTCAAGGGTTTTGCTATTTTGGAGAAATCTTGGATGAATCTTCTGTAGTAACCAGCCAATCCTAAAAATTGACGTATATGCTTCGGAGTTTTTGGGGTTTCCCACTTTTTAACGGTTTCGATCTTTGCCGGGTCTACCTGGATACCTTCTTTGTTCACTATGTGACCGAGGAATTGAACTTCTTCCAACCAAAATGCACACTTTGAAAACTTAGCGTACAATTTTTCTTTCCTCAATACTTCTAGCACTTTTCTCAAATGTTCTTCATGCTCTTGATCATTCTTTGAGTAAATAAGTATGTCATCGATGAAAACAATGACAAACTTGTCAAGATATGGCCCACACACTCGGTTCATAAGGTCCATGAACACAGCTGGTGCATTAGTCAATCCAAACGGCATAACCATAAACTCGTAATGACCATAACGCGTCCTAAAATCAGTTTTTGGAATATCATCCTCCTTTACTCGCATTTGATGATATCCAGAACGTAAATCGATTTTTGAATAAACCGACGAGCCTTGTAGTTGATCAAATAAGTCGTCAATTCTCGGCAGTGGATAACGGTTTTTGATGGTAAGTTTATTAAACTCTCTGTAGTCAATACACAACCTAAATGTACCATCCTTCTTCTTGAAAAACAAAATAGGAGCTCCCCATGGTGATGTGCTTGGTCGAATGAAACCACGTTCTAATAGTTCTTGCAGTTGGCTTTGCAGTTCTTTCATCTCGCTGGGTGCGAGTCTGTAAGGAGCACGAGCTATTGGTGCAGCTCCTGGTACATGATCTATTTGAAATTCAATAGATCGATGTAGAGGTAGTCCCGGTAATTCTTTCGGAAATACATCGGGAAATTCTTTTGCGACGGGAACATCATTGATGCTCTTTTCTTCAGTTTGTACATTCTCGACGTGTGCTAGAACAGCATAGCAACCTTTTCTTATTAGTTTTTGTGCCTTCAAATTACTAATAAGATGTAGCTTCGTGTTGCCCTTTTCTCCGTACACCATTAACGGTTCTCCTTCTTCTCGTACAATGCGAATTGCATTTTTGTAACATACGATCTCTGCTTTCATCTCGTTCAGCCAGTCCATGCCAACTATTACATCAAAACTCCCTAACTCTACTGGTATCAAATCAATCTTAAATATTTCGCTACCCAGTTTAATTTCTCGATTCCGACATATATAATCTGCTGAAATTAATTTACCGTTTGCTAATTCGAGTAAAATTTACTATCCAACGGCGTCAATGGACAACTTAATTTAGCACAAAAATCTCTACTCATATAGCTTCTATCCGCACCCGAATCAAATAAAACGTAAGCAGATTTATTGTCAATATGAAACGTACCCGTAACAAGCTCCGGGTCTTCCTGTGCCTCTGCCGCATTAATATTGAAAACTCTTCCGCGGCCTTGTCCATTCGTGTTCTCCTGGTTCGGAAAATTTCTAATAATGTGGCCCGGTTTTCCACATTTATAACAAACTACATTGGCATAACTTGCTCCGACACTACTTGCTCCGCGATTACTCGTTCTGACACCATTTGTTCCATTCGTTCTGTTAACCCCTGGTCCGTAGACCTCACACTTCGCCGTGCTATGACCATTTCTTTTACACTTGTTGTAAAATTTGGTGCAGAACTCCGAGTGATACTTTTCACACCTTTGGCATAGTTGCTTCTGATTGTTGTTGTTGTTGTTGCGGTTGTTATTGTTGTTGGGATGATTGTTGTAGTTGTTGTTGTTGTTGTTCCATTTGTTGTAGTTGCGATTGATGTTGTGATTGTTGGGATAGTTGTTGTTGTTTTGGTGACTCTTATCACCGTTTTCCTCCCACTTTCTTTTGACTAACTTCACGTTGGCCTCTTCGGCCGCCTGTTCTTTAATTCTTCCCTCAATCTGGTTCACTAGTTTGTGAGCCATTCTACATGCCTTTTGTATGGAGGCAGGCTCGTGTGAACTTATATCTTCTTGGATTCTCTCCGGTAACCCTTTCACAAACACGTCGATCTTCTCTTCCTCATCTTCGAACGCTCTTGGACACAATAGGCACAATTCTGTGAATCGTCTTTCATACGAAGTAATATCGAATCCCTGTGTTCGTAACCCTCTAAGTTCTGACTTGAGATTATTGACCTCGGTTCTGGGACGGTACTTCTTGTTCATCAAGTGCTTGAATGCTGACCACGGTAGCGCGTAAGCAGCATCTTGTCCCACTTGCTCTAGATATGTATTCCACCATGTTAACCCAATACCTGTGAAGGTATGCATAGCGTACTTTACTTTGTCTCCTTCAGCACACTTACTTATGGCAAACACCGATTCAACTTTCTCGGTCCACCGTTTCAATCCGATTGGTCCTTCGGTCCCATCAAATTCTGAAGGTTTGCAGGCAGTGAATTCCTTGTAGGAGCATCCTACATGATTCCTTGCGCCGTTAGCTGTATTGCTAGATTCAGAGTTATTGTTGGTATGTAGCGCGGCCTGTACTGCGGCTATGTTTGAAGCAAGAAAGGCACAAAATTCCTCTTCGCTCATATTCAAGGTGTGTCGAGTAGTCGGTGCCATTTCCTTCAAAATAGTCAAATGAAACAATTTAATCATACACAATATTAAGAGTAGTCAATAGTATCTCGTAGCATAATATGAACTCATTTATAAAAGCTTTTTCTTCATATTAGCATTTTATAAGTTTAAATTCGGGTACTACCTACCCGTTAAGTTCATACTTAGTAGCTAATATACAATTCAACTACTACAATTCCATATGAAAAACTGATTATAATAATATAACACATACAAATATTCTTCAAACTTACAACTTTGCTATATTACATATAACATGAAATATAGTACACTATGATACAGGACAGTTTTGAAGATAAATCTAGTTAATATGCAAGTTGTTCAGCAAAGGAAATAAAGACACATAATTCATAAGTCCAGAAACAAGTCATCCAATTTTTACATAGAACATAATAGTACAAGCACACTACAATACATATAATACACAACATGATTACAACCTTCTAATCTGAATCACTGGTTTCTTCTTCTTCGGACTTGGTTCGTTTTCCTAATTTTCTAGGAATATATGGTGTTCCTCTAATACGAGCCGTCGTTTTCCACAATGGTTTAGAAAAACCTGGTGGTTTAGAGGTTCCCGGGTCATTGTTACATTTTAGAAAATACGGATGTTGTGGATACATATAAAGTTCATCGGGGTTGGAATCGGGTTTCTCTATTTTTATACCTTTTCCCTTATTATTTTCTTTCGCTTTATTAAATTGGGTCGAGGTAATTTCTATAACATCATCGGAATCCTCATCGGGATCCGATTCATCGGAAAATTGGTAATCTTCCCAATATTTTGCTTCCTCGGCGGAAACACCATTGACCATTATTAACTTTGGTCTGTTGGTTGAGGATTTTCTTTTATTTAATTGATTTACTATAGGTATCAATATTTCTTCCTCCAGAACCTCTTCTTCTTCTGGTTCCTCCTCTTCCGATTCATCCTCTTCTGGTTCCTCTTCTTCCGGTTCCTCCTCTTTCGGTTCCTCCTCTTCCGGTTCCTCTTCTTCCGGTTCCTCCTCTTCCGGTTCCTCCTCTTCTAGTTCTTCTTAGGGAATTTGTGAATCTTCCCAAAATATATTCGACTCTTCATTATTATTAGGTGAATCAAGGGGATTTGTACTAGAGGTAGACATCTATCACACAATATCAAACACGTTAAGAGATTAATATATCACATAAAATTTACATGTTAATAATATATAGTTTCCAACAAAAAAAATGTTAAGCAATCGTTTTTGAAGAAAAACACGGTCGAAGTCCAGACTCACTAATGCATCCTAACAAACTCGGTAAGACACTGGTTCTCTGAGACCAACGCTCGGATACCAACTGAAATGTCCCGTTCATATTGATTATAAACGTTCCATATTAATTGATTTAGTCGCGAGGTTTTGACCTCTATATGAGACGTTTTTCAAAGACTGCATTCATTTTTAAAACAACCATAACCTTTATTTTATCGATAAAGGTTTAAAAGCATTACGTATATTATCAAATAATGATAATCTAAAATATACCGTTTACACACGACCATTACATAATGGTTTACAATAAGAATATATTACATCAAAAATAAGTTTCTTGAATGCAGTTTTTACATAATATCATACAAGCATGGACTCCAAATCTTGTCCTTATTTTAGTATGCAACAGCAGAAGCTCTTAATAATCACCTGAGAATAAACATGCTTAAAACATCAACAAAAATGTTGGTGAGTTATAGGTTTAACCTATATATTATCAAATCATAATAATAGACCACAAGATTTCATATTTCAATATACATCCCATACATAGAGATAAAAATCATTCATATGGTGAACACCTGGTAACCGACATTAACAAGATGCATATATAAGAATATCCCCATCATTCCGGGACACCCTTCAGATATGATATAAATTTCGAAGTACTAAAGCATCCGGTACTTTGGATGGGGTTTGTTAGGCCCAATAGATCTATCTTTAGGATTCGTGTCAATTAGGTTGTCTGTTCCCTAATTCTTAGATTACCAGACTTAATAAAAAGGGGCATATTCGATTTCTATAATTCAACCATAGAATGTAGTTTCACGTACTTGTGTCTATTTTGTAAATCATTTATAAAACCTGCATGTATTCTCATCCCAAAAATATTAGATTTTAAAAGTGGGACTATAACTCACTTTCACAGATTTTTACTTCGTCGGGAAGTAAGACTTGGCCACTGGTCGATTCACGAACCTATAACAAATATGTACATATATATCAAAGTATGTTCAAAATATATTTACAACATTTTTAATACGTTTTACTATTTTAAGTTTATTAAGTCAGCTGTCCTTGTTAGTAACCTACAACTAGTTATCCATAATTAGATGTACAGAAATAAATAGATATATATTATCTTGAATCAATCCACGACCCAGTGTATACACGTCTCAGGCTAGATCACAACTCAAACTATATATATTTTTAGAATTAACCTCAACCCTGTATAGCTAACTCCAACATTACTGCATATAGAGTGTCTATGGTTGTTCCAAATAATATATATAGATGAGTCGATATGATATGTCAAAACATTTGCATACGTGTTTATGGTATCCCAAGATTACATAATATATTAGAATACATGTATAATACAATATAAGTTAGCTAGGATAAGATTAATATAGATTTGTTACCAATTTTCACGTGGCTACAACAAGCAAAAATAACCAATCTTGTTTTACCCATAACTTCTTCATTTTAAATCCGTTTTGAGTGAATCCAATTGCTATGGTTTCATATTGAACTTAAGTTTATGAATTTATACAGAAAAAGTATAAGTTTATAGTTGGAATTACAGGTTACAGGTCATTTTTGTAAAGGTAGTCATTTCAGTCGAAAGAACGACGTCTAGATGACCATTTTGGAAAACATACTTCCACTTTGAGTTTAACCATGATTTTTGGATATAGTTTCATGTTCATAAGAAAAATCATTTTCCCAGAAGAACAACTTTTAAATCAAAATTTATCATAGTTTTTAATTAACTAACCCAAAACAGCCCGCGGTGTTACTACAACGTCGTATATCCGGTTTTACGGTGTTTTTCGTGTTTTCCAGTTTTAAATCATTAAGTTAGGATATCATATAGATATAGAACATGTGTTTAGTTGATTTTAAAAGTCAAGTTAGAAGGATTAACTTTTGTTTGTGAACAAGTTTAGAATTAACTAAACTATGTTCTAGTGATTTCAAGTTTAAACCTTCGAATAAGATAGCTTTATATGTATGAATCGAATGATGTTAAGAACATCATTACTACCTCAAGTTTTGTGGATAAACCTACTAGAAAAGAGACAAATAGATCTAGCTTCAAAGGATCCTTGGATGGCTTGAAAGTTCTTGAAGCAGAATCATGATACGAAAACAAATTCAAGTAAGATCATCACTCGAAATAAGATTGTTATAGTTATAGAAATTGAACCAAAGTTTGAATATGAGTATTACCTTTTATTATAAAGATATCTTACTGTAAATAAGAAATATTTCTTGAGGTTGGATGATCACTTTACAAGATTGGAAGTAAGCTAGCAAACTTGGAAGTATTCTTGATTTTATGAAACTAGAACTTATAGAATTTATGAAGAACACTTAGAACTTGAAGATAGAACTTGAGAGAGATCACTTAGATGAAGAAAATTGAAGAATGAAAGTGTTTGTAGGTGTTTTTAGTCGTTGGTATATGGATTAGATATAAAGGATGTGTAATTTTGTTTTCATGTAAATAAGTCATGAATGATTACTCATATTTTTGTAATTTTATGAGATATTTCATGCTAGTTGCCAAATGATGATTCCCACATGTGTTAGGTGACTCACATGGGCTGCTAAGAGCTGATCATTGGAGTGTATATACCAATAGTACATACATCTAAAAGCTGTGTATTGTACGAGTACGAATACGGGTGCATACGAGTAGAATTGTTGATGATACTGAACGAGGATGTAATTGTAAGCATTTTTGTTAAGTAGAAGTATTTTAATATGTGTCTTGAAGTCTTTTAAAAGTGTAAGAATACATATCAAAACACAACATGTATATACATTCTAATGGAGTCGTTAAGTCTTCGTTAGTCGTTACATGTAAGTGTTGTTTTGAAACCTTTAAGTTAACGATCTCAATTAATGTTGTTAACCCAATGTTTATTATATCAAATGAGATGTTAAATTATTATATTATCATGTATGAATATCTCTTATTATGATATATACATTAAAATATCGTTACAACGATAATCGTTACATATAAGTCTCGTTTCGCAATTCTTGGGTTAGTAGTCTTATTTTTACATATGTAATTCATTGTTAACACAATTAATGATATATTTAAATATCATTTTATCATGTTAAATATAGTGTATCAATATCTTAATATGATACATATGTATTTAGTAGACGTTATCATAACGATAATCGTTATATATATCATTTCGAGTTTCTTAACTTAGTAATCTCATTTATTATGTATATCACACATTGTTAATATGCTTAGTGAGATACTTACTCATCATAATCTTATGTCAACCATATATATATATATATATATATATATATATATATATATATATATATATATATATATATATATATATATATATATATATATATATATATATATATATATATATATATATATATATATATATATATATGTCTATATATACCACAACATGTAGTTTTTACAATTTTGTAACGTTCGTGAATCACCGGTCAACTTGGGTGATCAATTGTCTATATGAAACTTATTTCATTTAATCAAGTCTTAACAAGTTTGATTGATTAACATGTTGGAAACAATTATTCATGTAAATATCAATTTCATTTAATATATATAAACATGGAAAAGTTCGGGTCACTACACTATTAACTCGTAAACCACCATACACCATCACTTGACCACCTTCGGATGATTTGAGCCGAAGAACCACCACTACAACCCTTATCTTCACTCTCTCTCTCTCTACGTCTCTCTCTAAAAACCTTTGTTTCATTGAAACCCACTTCACCACCACTACTTCTAACCTCTATTTTTCTGTTTCTTTAACAATCGCCAAACACAACTTACCACGATGATAACCGCCATAGACCACCCTGATTCAAACGCCACCTTCACACCAACAACAATAAGCTTCCATCACCAACTTATCATCATTGATATTAATTGATTGTTGCTATCTTCTGTTTCAGCTTACATGCCAACAAGAACTATCGAATCATTTTCTTTTTGTTTGATTTTGTGTTTCGATTGTAAGCCAACCCATCGAAGACCACCTTCTTCTTTCACCTTCCCTCTTCAAAAACCCTCACCACCAAAATCGCCACCACCACTTCGATCACAATCATTACTCACTAACTATTACTTCTCCTTTTCACCTTGAGCAACCTTCGTGACCCACCTGCTACAACCATCGAACCAACACCAAACCCATTTCCATATTTCCATTTGAACCACCCAAGAACCCACTGTTCATGTTTCCGTTTACAAATACATCAAAAGAAGAAATTAGTAGAGGTTGATATGTGAATAATACTTGATAAAATGAATGGATAATGTTCATTGATTACATTTGCCAACTTGGAAATAAAGAAGGTTTTAAAAAAAATAGCCTTTATCTTTGCTCTTTATTACGCATTTGCTATTATTGGAATGGATGGTCGACCAACATGGGTCCAAGAAGCAACATGATTATTTATTTTTGATAATGATATAATAATGATGATGACCACCGCGTATTATTCTGTTTCTGATTCTACAGCCGTTCGAATTGAAGCCTCTTGTCCCCAAACTAAACCCACAGTTTGTTTTTGGATCGGGCTGTTTTGGATTTTGATGCAAAATTGGCTGAAGCCCATTATACTCTTAATTTAAAAAGTGTTATAAAACGGCCCAAGACTCACTTAACTAACTATAGGTGACGTATTCTGTTTAATGATGTTGATATGATGATGACGGTATAAAAGACGATGATAATGATGATAGGCTGTAAGGATGTTATGATAATGGTGGTATGAAGATATCATGCCGATAAGAATGATATTAGGTTATGATCATAGTAATGATCAAGATGGTTTAGTAATGATAATGATCACGAAAATGATTATGATAGAAAACAGAAATGATAATGAAACGTCCATGATGATAAAAATGGTAAATGGGTTTTTGAAGAAGAACAGAAAGTAATACGGGATATTATATAATTCGTGTAAAAGAGCAGAAATAGAGGAATGGTTAAGGAGTGTTATTGGGTTAGCGGGAGGTCGCGGGTTCAAACCCGGACTGGGCATTTTTTTGGGCTACTTCTTTGAGGTAGTTTACTTATTATTATTATTATTATTATTATTATTATTATTATTATTATTATTATTATTATTATTATTATTATTATTATTATTATTATTATTATTATTATTATTATTATTATTATTATTATTATTATTATTATTATTATTATTATCACTATTATTATTAATCATTGTTATTAGGGGTAAGTTAATTATTATTGTTACCATCATTAACATAATCAAATATTATTATCATTATTATTATTACTAAGTATTATCATTAAGAATTAGGAGTATTATTAATATTATTATTATTATTATTAATATAGATATTATGATCATTATTATGATTACGATTATTATTATTATTATTATTATTATTATTATTATTGTTATTATTATTATTATTATTATTATTATTATTATTATTATTTTGAAAACAATACAAATTATTATTATTTTCATTAATTTTAGTATTAGAATCATTTTTATTATTATTAGTATTATTATTACTATTATTAACATAAGTATCATATTAACAATATCATTTTTTATTAGTATTATCATTATTAATAAAGTTGTTATTATTATTATTATTATTAGTAGTAAATCATTATTATCAAAACTATCATTTTTAAACAGATAAATATTTTGTACATAAAATATACTTATTTCATATACTATAATTGTATTAATATTTCATATAACTATATATCAAAAATATTAACATTACTTATATAAATACTTACATATAACAAATTATTGATATTTTTTTATTTATATAACTAAATGTATAGATATTAATCATTTTAAATATATATACAAAATAAATATATAACATATAATTTAAGATATAAAGTAAGTATACGTTTTAAATGGAATTTAGTATAAATCCTATATAACTACATATATATAAATAAAATATATTAATAAATGAAATTATGTGATTTCCATTATATGTTTTAATAGATATACAATTGATATAGGTTCGTGAATCCGAGGTAAACCATGCATTGTTCATTTCTGTCGTATGCATATTTTTACTAAAAAATATCGTATCATGAGTTTCATTTGCTCCCTTTTTAAATGCTTTTGCAATATATATTTTTGAGACTGAGAATACATGCGCTGCTTTTATAAATGTTTTATAAAATAGACACAAGTACGTGAAACTACATTCTATGGTTGAATTATTAAACCGAATATGCCCCTTTTTAGTCTGGTAATCTAAGAATTAGGGAACATACACCCTAATTGACGCGAATCCTAAAGATAGATCTACTGGGCCCAATAAGCCCCATCCAAGGTACCGAATGATTTAGTACTTTGAATTTATCATGTCCGAAGGGGGTCCCGAAATGATGGGGATATTCTATATGCATCTTGTTAAGGTCGGTTACCAGGTGTTCACCATATGAATGATTTTTATCTCTATGCAGTTTGCGAAATGCCTGATATGAGATGTATATTTATGAAAAAAATGAAATCTTGTGGTCTATTAAAATTATGGAAACGACTGATTACGATAAACCTATGAACTCACCAACTTTTTGGTTGACACTTTAAAGCATGTTTATTCTCAGGTATGAAAGAAATTTTCCGCTATGCATTTGCTCATTTTAAGGATATTACATGGAGTCGTTCATGGCATATTAAAGACAGTACCTCGCAATGGGACCAAATGTTGATGACTTCGTCCAGATAGATTAGGACGGGCTATCACAGTTGGTATCAGAGCGATGGTCTTAGCGAACCAGGTCTTGCATTAGTGTGTCTAACTGATAGTTGTTAGGATGCATTAGTGAGTCTGGACTTCGACCTTAGCTGCATATTATAAGTTTTGTTTATCATTCCTAGTGGAAAATTACCTGTCTATCATTCCTAAGTCTTGACACGTGTTTTTGCATTTATTGCATACACGGTGTATAGATGAATCATATCCTATCATATCTATTACCGTGGATCTTATTTGGCACTTTCCAAAATTTCCTCCGTAAATTACGGAATCTTTTATATATATTTGTGTATTCGAGAAGACGGAGATATCATCCAGTATTCAGACCTCAATTCATATCAAGAATCATTTCATAACTTTTTGTGATCGTGTAAGATGGCCTCTTCGAATAGACCAAGTTTCTCCAGCTCCGAAGACCACGTGACGGGAGCGCACCAACCAATCAACTACCGTGATTTCTTTAGAAAGTGGGGATGGGTTCACGGAATACTTACCCTCTAGAGAAATGACGAAGGTACTCCATATCACGAGCCGAACTTACCACCTAACGTTGGAGTACTCGATCCGCTCACCGGAGAACCTGTTCGCAACACCGTGTTCACTCTTTTCGCAAGGATTTTTCGTCTCGAAGGTCGACTCAATGTAGTTAAAGATAGGATTCTCCCTCTACTCCCCAATTCTAATCAGATAGGATTATTAGAAGAAGTTAGACGACTTCGAAATAAATATCAAGAATTGACAAACCTTACGGAAGAATGGGTAGAACAAATTCATAGACTCGAGCGTAAAGTAAAAACCCTGGAGGTGATGGTGTTCTATTTGGAAGCTAGGCTCGCATCTACTATGCAGGTACCACAAGCAGTACCAACACCAACAGCAACACCACCAGTACCAGCATCCTCTCCAGCACCACAAGCACTGTAATCACCACAAGCTCCGTATTCATCACAGACACCGAAGAGTACCGAGAATGATGAATTATGAAATATTAATTCATTACTTTTAGTTCACAATTAAAAGGATATACATATATATGTTTATGTATATCTCGAGATCGTAATAAAAATTCTTTTCATATTAACCATAACGTGTGAATTTTTAACGGGTAGGTAATACCCGAGAAAGATAAAAGAAGTTTTAAAGGGCTTTTATCATATTTAATTCACATATTCTATCATTCACATCTTTCATCAACGATTTAACAATCGATATCTATAACCTTTAATCTTCATTCTACATATCGTTCTACATCACTTATCTTCATTCTACATGGCGATTATGTAATCCCTAATATTTTAGAGATTATATATTCTAATTCTAACTGTAAATCAAATGAGATTAATATCATATTCACTCATTAAATTAAATCCATGATTACATCTGAAGAAAATATATATGTATATATATTTTCATAAAGATTGTAATTAAAAGTTCTCTTGTACAAACTATTAATGATGAGAATATTTTAACGGGTAGGTAATACCCTAGAAATATTTAGATATCACACTAACATGTTACACTGTACATTCTTCAAGTCTGATTCAACAGTCATTTACTATCCTACTTATAACCACGGATATACGTATCCGTTCATCCATGAATAACCATTTTCATTCCAATTTAATTTCATATACAAATTTTTACCAATCAGAATCAAAGTCAAGATTTGACAAGTGGCATAATGAAGAAAATAATGGACAAAATAAAATGGATTAGTAATCAATTAATTAACTACGTAAAAAAATTAAATCTATACAAACCAAATCCTAGCTAACTGTTCCTATATCCGTTATGACTATTTCTTTATTAGATTTTATTTATTGTCATTTTAATTATCGAATTAATTATCGCAATTTTATTTATCGTCATTTAAATACTGTTATTTATTTTACGCACTTTAAATATCGTCATTTAAATACTGTCATAATTATAACGACCCTCATTTTTCATTCTATATTTTTCCAATATTAAATGTCCAAACAATATAATTAAAACTTAATGTTTAAACTTTAATCAACAATTGATAAGTGATAACAGTTATAAAAATATTAATTAACTTTGTGTAATAATTGACAAGTTAATAAAAGATGAAAATAATAAGCTAATTAACTTTCGTGAACAAAATGTAATACTCTAAAACTTGTTGCATTCAAACAATTAAACTAGAACATTTAAAGAACCATTTTAACCAAACCAAACTACAGGGTCTAAAATGAAAAAGATCCATCCCTTCCTCCAAACCCTAGCCGATTTTAGGCAAGACAAAAAGACCATTTTGCCCCCCCTCCCCCCAAAATCACGGCCATAATCACCACCATAAACGTAACCCTAACGCTTGACTTTTGCACCAAGTATTCCCATATTGTCCCCAGGTCTAGATCCTTCCAATTATAACTATAAAAGGAGGTGAAGGTTAGCTCATTTTCATCATTCATCACATCTACAATCATCTCTAAAACCCTCTCTTCCTCTCTTTTGGTTTCGGCCAAGACACCACACACACACCACTTTGAAGTTTTGGTTAAATACTTCTAGTTTTCGGTTTAATCTTCAAGCGTGTTCTTCGTTTTCATCAAGATCTTCAAGTGTGTTCTTTGTTATTCGGGTTATTTGATCTTCATCTTCAAGTGATATTCATCTTTTCTTGTTAATCTTCATCAAACATCATCAAGGTATAACTCTAGATCCAAATCTTTTAAATTCTATCTTTCGATTCATGTTTATATTCATAATCATATTCATTCTTGATCTTAACATTCAAATTGTTCATGTAAAAAAAATATATAAACTATATGCATATACATATACACGACTATAAAAAAAATAAATTTTGTTGAATCTTTAAACCCAAATTATTTGGATCATTAACATGTATGTAATCTTCTTAAAAATATACAAAATATATATATATATACATATATCACATGTACGTATACATATATAAAAAAAATATAAACATACACATACATATACGGCTTTAAAAAAATGTTTAGATCTTCAAAACCCTAAAGCTTAATCATGTTTATGATATTACTCATGTTTATTAATTGTAAAAAAAATATAATATATATATATATATATATATAATATATATATATATATATATATATATATATATATATATATATATATATATATATATATATATATATATATATATATATATATATATACATATAAAAAAGACTATATATACATACATATATACATGACATATACATACTACATATACATAAACATTAAATAATATAAAACTCTAATACTACTTAAACCCTAAACATTAATTATATAAAACCTAAACACTATTAATTAGTACTAAACCCTAATCATTAATTAATTATTAAACCCTAATATTTAATACTACTCTAATTAATTAAAACCCTAATACTACTACTTATACTACATACTACTACCTAACATTTATACACTTATATACTACTACTAACACTTATAATGTACTACTTATATTATAATACTTATATTATAAGAATATAACATATGATTACAATAGTCATTCACAATAACGTGAGATTACTTGAACGTCTACGCTACTTGTGGCCTAGGGTGATCCTTGGTACCATTATGGGATGCTTGTGGATCTCGAATGCCAAGACTTAGATTCTGGTCAAGAGATCTCGGGCCGCTCGGTAACAATAGAATATTCGAGTGACTTGCCGGTGGCATAGATGTTTGGGTATGGTGCACAATATCAAACCCGACTATAGTGATCATACACTCACTAAGTGCACAACACTTAGTCACTTGCACACTTAATAAGTGGTGGACTTATTAAGGACAACTCACTAGTGTTCAATACTAACTTACTAAACATGGAAACTTACTAAAAATGGAAACTTACTAAGAATGGGAACTTAGTAAAATGAACTACACTTAAACACTTGCATACTTAACTTAAACTTGGGCAAACATTTAACTACTCTTAAATGTCATTAGGTTGACTTTCTGCTCACATTCATCCAACTCTTCTTATCCGAGGAATAACAAACTCTTCTCCTACTTACTACGGTGAACTTCATTGCCCCACTTGATATTGTGCATAAATTATTTAACTTATTGGGGTGAGACACATGCTTCTTTTAATATTTACAACTTAGACACAAGTACCAACTATTAAACTGTGCTATACCTGGCTATGTCCTGCAAGACCCCACTGTGATATTTTTAATTTTTTTTACATAACGCATTTTTAATTATTGGGGGTAGGCCTATCGGGAGTAACGTCCCTGATACATTTGAACAAGTCATTGTATTACTTAATAATGATTCAAACCGACAAGGATGGTACAACTTTTCACGGGGAAAACTTTGAAACTGTTTAGTCTAAATATCACAAACTTGGCACTACTTTTAGATCCCTGCGAGATCTACTTTTATAAATAAAAATATTGTGGTCTAAATAACGGTCAACTATTTTGTTAAACCTATGAACTTCACTCAACCTTTTTGGTTGACACTTTAGCATGTTTTGTCTCAGGTTACGATTGATCAGCTTACTCTAATCTATGTGATGCTACTTGGACTCTAGGACTTGAAGAAAGAGTCACATTTATTATTTATGAATTTATTTTCATTCTTGTAATTTCAATTCTTGTAACGACATTTCATTTCTTTCCGCTGCGTACTCAATAAAGTTTGTTTTTTAATCATATAGTGTCGTTATCATTATATAATATGTTGGTATTTTTGATATTAATGTCACATTCACCCAGGCCCTAACTGGGGATGTGATAGATTGGTATCAGAGTATAACCAGGCTGTTATAGAGAACTAGGATTGCATCTTTATGTGTGCCTTAGTTGCTAGCTAGGGTGCCTTAGCAATCTAGGAAACAATAACCTTTCCTGCCTTAGACTTAAAGCGCTTAGGATTGCCTTAGAATCTTACCAACTTTACTTTAATAATCTTGACTTAAAATTCTAATCAAAGTCTCTTTCCTAATGTTAAGATGTCAAGCGTTAATCAACCAAACAAAATGACTCTCTTCAAACCATCTGAAGTAGTGGCTCACATCAAACCTACCATCGAAGTAGGCACTGGATACTCTTCAACTGCAAGACCAGTCTAAAGCCCTCTTTTTGGTCCTGCCTCACCACTATTGAACTATAGTCCAAATACTCTACAAGATTCATCTAAGTCTCCCGAATACTACCCGACCCCGAGAACTGAAGACAAGGGGAAACATCCTGAGGAAACTGGTCCATCCAGGAAAAGAGCCTGATCTCCTTTTTGTAATAATGATGCTAAGTATGAGATAATGAACTTGCAAAAGACTACCGAAAAGAACTTTGAAGGTTTGCTTCGCAACGTGGCGAGAGTTGAGGTTCGAATGGACGAGAAAGACCGAGAAGTTAAGAAACTGGTGGAAGAAAATGTTAAGCTGAGAAAAGAGTTGATGATACTGAGATATGAGGAAGAACGCAACACCCGCTGGGGAAAACAGTCACTTGCTTATCTAAAGGAGGATGTTGATTTCCATATGAAGATGGAGAGAAATCGAGTTGATAAGCAGCTTGATCTAAAGGATTACTACAACAACACAGTCAACAGCCGTGTTACTAACCTCTATGATAACCTCGAGTATCTCTATGAGAAACAAAAAGAGAAGAATGAGAAAATAGAGAAGTTTATGAAGGAGACTGAGAAGAAGAAGTGAACCTGACGTTTGTTTTGTTTTTCCATTCTTTTATTTCCTAATTATGTAAAGGCTTTTGCCTAAAACTATTTTTGTATTCAACTCGTGTAGTAAAATCTAAAGACCCGTCCTAATCCATCTAGACGAATACATTACATTTGGTTACATCGCGAGGTACTTGACCTCTATATGATACATTTTACAAACATTGCATTCGTTTTTAAAAGACAAACTTTCATTACATCGAAAGTTGACGACATGCATACCATTTCATAATATATCCAACTATAATTGACTTAATAATAATATTGATGAACTCGACGACTCGAATGAAACGCCTTTTGAAATATGTCATGAATGACTCCAAGTAATATCTCTAATATGAACAAATGCACAACGGAAGATTTCTTTCATACCTGAGAATAAACATGCTTTAAAGTGTCAACCAAAAGGTTAGTGAGTTCACAAGTTTATCGTAACCAATAAAAATTCATCATTTTGATAGACCACAAGATTCAAATACAATACACCTATCTCGTGTACGAAACCATTTTCATAAATCTTAGTAACCGTATACATATCTCGTGTACAAAAATATCATACACATAACATGTGTATAAATTCATTCTCTCGATACATAACATTCGCTTTTTATTCATTGCTAGGCTTGATAACCAACCTTAACTTATAATGCGCATAATAATATCCCCAAAACAGAACATCTCGTCTGTATAATCATCATATAAACTTCGAAGTACTAAACACCACGCCCACTAGCCCTTCCGTCTAGTGAACATTCTGGGTGGGGGTGTTAAACCCGGTAGCTACCTTTAGGATTCGCGTCAATTAGGCGTGCACTAATTCTCAAAATTAGTGATGTTCCCTAATTCTTAGGTTACCAAGCAATAATAATCAGGGGGAAAATATTCATATCAAATGTGGCAATTATCACGTCCACATAATTCAATGGTGGCAATTATCACGTCCACATAATTCATTCGAGGAATGTTTTGCTTGTGTCTATCTTGTCAAATATTTATAAAAGCATTTCATGTATTCGCAGTTCAAAATGTATTTCATAAGCATTTAATAAAGCAGTTCTAAAAGTAGCGCATGTATTCTCAGTCCCAAAAATGTAAAGAGTAAAAGGGAATCAAATGGACTCACTCTACGATATTTTGTAGTAAAAATATGCATACGACGGAACTGAACAATGGAGGGTTGGCCTCAGATTCACAAACCTATATCAATAATATATATTAAAACAAATAATAGTAATCAAATAAATTTATATATATATATATATATATATATATATATATATATATATATATATATATATATATATATATATATCTTTTTCATAATATTTACATATTAAAAGTTTTAGTTATATATTAATTATAAAAGTTTTATACTAAGTCCCAATTATAAATATATACCTTATTTATATCTTATGTCTTTAATTAGATATTAAATAATTTATTTGTTATATTAATAAATAAATTAAATATATTTATTTTCAATATTTTAAATAATTAATTGCTTTGACTTCTCCGTTTAACATACCATATGCATTTTCAGTTTCTCGCTTGTTAATTTATCCCCTTATAGATTCACAAGTTATTATAATAATGTTAGTACTAATTCTAAAATTGTTACGAGTTAATAAATTACATACATACTATACTAATACCTATTAAAGTACATATTATAAATTATATTAAATAATTAATATAATTATTATTAATCGTGTTAAACTTATAAGCCATGGACTATATCCATGATAAAAAAAAAATCATATCATGTATTCAACTTCTCGATTTGTGCTTACAGAATGGGCTCATTATTAATTTTTATTTTTTTATTTTTTATTGTGTATTACTTCTAATACTCTAGGGACTAAAAGCGTAAATTTACATAAATAAAAAATACATTATCTCATCTTTTTCTTTTTGAACGTACAACAAATTAAGTCAAGTTAAGTTCTTTCAATTTTTATGAATAATTTAATTGATAATAGGCTATTAATAAATGAATCCTAACGTATAACATATTATTAGTATAATTTCTTATGCCTTAATTAATTGAGAGACTATGAATTATATGACCCGAAACACTGCGTCTTCCATCCCCGTTAACAATCTTTAAATATAGATTTTGCATCATTATTGTTTATGATATAACCAAACTAGTAAACGAATACAAAACATTATAAGAATAAATTATATAAAGTTAATTATAGATTAATTGAAATATACCTTTAAAACAAAACCGCATTTACACCGTAAAATATATAAAAAATTTTGTTCCCGATTCATCCTAATAGTCTTCATGTGTTTATCTCTAGAAGATGATTGAAGGTTTATTGTTGACGAGAGTGTTTGTGATGTTTTATCTTTGTTGTAAATGAATCATGATTAATTGGATTTAGAGTATAAGAAGAAATATCGTGCAAGTTTTGTGGAATATCCCACCAATCACGCCTAACTATTCGTAATATGTAATTGTTAGTTGTAGAAATTTGACTTGTTTGAGAAGTATAACTTTATTTATGTCCATACAACTTATATTATTAAACTCAATATATATTTTAAAAAGTACAGCTGTTACCAACTTAATGCTATTGAACTATCTTAATTAAATTTATATTCTCATTGTTAACATTTACATACAGTAGGAACTAACTTAAATAGATTTATATAAAAGATTTATCTGAAAGTGGTGTATATATACAAGTTTTATATATAAAACGTTTCACCAAATATTGGGAATTACGTTTATTGAGTTTGACCAAGTAAACGTTTCATATATCATAATTTTCGATTCGTAACTCAAAATCGCACGATATCTTAACGAAAAGTTATTAATTTTTTGAGAGCTATTCAACCACATACATATCACACACAGATTAATTCGTAGATATCAGTAGCATACCATATAATTTCGTTATTTAGCAATAAAGCTTGAAAGATCAAATTCCAATTCAATGGCTAGTCACGTTTCATGTTTCCTATTCATATACTAATTACTATTATTATTATAATATTATTAGTCTACAACAAATGTAGATATTAGATATCTCATACAGAGTAATATTTTTATGTATGTTTAGTCATCCCCTTAATGAAAAAAATGATTTTTGACTTAATTTATTAATATAATAAAATGAACAAAGTTGTATGAGTTGGGTAATAGAATTACATTCTCCGTATTATTATCGAGAATTTCAAAATTCATGGATGACGCCGAGAATATATATATATAATAAAAGATGTAAATGTAGTATGTTAAGAAAACAACACACTAACTGTTTTTGTGATCTTAGGTGCATGTATGTAACATAAAGGTGATGGAAAGTTAGGAGAAAACAAAAATAGTAATAATATAATATGAATTTCATTTCTATCGTGCAAGTAGCATAAAAGATAAAGTAATAACTACTTTAACATACAGTAATAGGAATTTCATAATCAATCATAAAATTTGACCTGTCATTCGAGCTCGATCCCAACTAAAATGATTATTTTTAAAATTAATTAAATAGATTCTAAATATATTTTTAATAAAGCTAAAATTTATATAACTTATTTACGGATCACCGTTTATTTTAAAATCACCTGAGTTTGAACTTAATTTGTTTAAATAACCATCTAATGATAAACGAGTGCTTCTATCGTTTACTAAATAAATTCGAAAATATATTTATATATTCAATATACCTTATTTATATATATAGATATGTTTTAAATAATAATTATTATATATATATTGATTTATTTTACATAGTTAATTCTAATATAATATATTTCAAATTATTATTTATATATATTTAAAATATATACGTATCTATTTACAAGTAATTGTTCGTGAATCGTCGGGAATAGTCAAAGGTTAACTGAATCCATATAAACCATTCAAAACTTTTGAGACTCAACCTATCAGACATTGCTTATCGTGTCAAAGATATAATATCGTATCGAGAGTTTGGTTCAAATTTAGTCGAAATTTACCGGGTCACTACATAAAACGGCTTATTTAATGCCTTGGTTCTAATAATATAAAGTGTTTCATTTATATCATGTTGATATCAATACTTTATCTTTATCATACTTGTAATTGCTCAAACTTATAACTTGTCAACTTATCAAAGTTATGTTCACTTTTATGTAGTGAAGCATCATGGCTCGCACACCTACCGTTAACATTATTGTGTTGACCAATGAGCAATTTTAACAGTTACTTGCTTCTGCCCAAGGCAACGTCCAACCTAATCATGTTAACAATCAACCAAAACCTTGTTCTTACAAGGACTTTATGAACTGCAATCCTCCCGCTTTCAAGGGAAGTGAAGAGGCCGTTGAGCTAATCTGATGGTTCGAAAAACTAGATTCCATCTTTCGTGTCTGCAACTGCGGGGACAATGACCGAGTTAAATATGCCACTAGTTCATTAGCTGGCGATGCTATGACTTGGTGGACCGCTCATGCTAAGTCTGTGGGAATCGATAATGCTAATGCAACCCTATGGGATGAACTTAAAAGCATGATGGTTAATAAGTTTTGTCCTAGAAGTCAAGTCCAAAAGCTGGAAGCCGAGTTCTGGGAACTCAAAGTTAAAGGTACTGACATTGAAAGCTACACTAATCATTTTCTTGAGCTTTCTACCTTGTGCCCCGAAATGTTTCCTACTGAGCCGAGAAGGATCGAAAGGTACATTGAAGGTCTCCCTGAGGATGTTAAGGGAAATGTAATCGCTGCTGAGAAAGTTACCCTTGATGCCGTGATTCTCATGGCTCAAAATCTGATGATGGCCAAAAAAAGAAGAGCTTTGGCTAGTAAGCAAGTTGATACTAAGAGTAGTGATGGTAAAAGGAAATTTGAGCCGTCTCAGGGTTCAAACCAGAATATTGCTAAAAAACCTGCTGATAGTTCTAGGACCGGTTATATAGGGACTAAGCCCTATTGTGCTCGTTGTGAAAGGTACAACCCAGGGCGGTGCACAACTACTTGTTCTTTATGTAAGAAAGTGGGACATGTAGCTAAGACTTGTAAGACTCCTCCGAATGATAAAGTTATTGTTCCTGCTAAAGCTCCTCCTACTTGTTACACCTGCGGAGAGAAGGGGCATATTAGTCCTCACTTGCCGAAGAAGAAAGATATCCCTGCTACTGGAGACAACACCACCAATGCAAAGAGCCGTGCATTTGTCATAACGGCTGAGGAAACCCGTGAGGAAGATGAAGTCATTACAGGTACGTTTCTTGTCAATAATTGCTACGCAAACATTTTATTCGATACGGGTGCCGATGAGAGTTACGTCTCTAGTGAATTTTGTACCTTATTCATTGAGAGGCCACAACACCTAGAAACTAAATGACTAGTAGAGGTAGCAAATGAAAAAGTTATGAAAGTTGATCACATCTATAAAAAAACTGTAATCTAAAACTAGCCGACCAAGAATTTAAGATTGACCTTTTGCCGGTCGATTTAGCAAGCTTCGATGTCGTAGTCGGAATGGACTGGTTACGTCCATTACATGCTGCAATCTTGTGTTTCGATAAGACCGTTAACATTCTGTTGGGAAATAGAGAGACTCTCGTCATCCAAGGCGACAAGAGTGGTTCCAAGCTCAACATCATTTCTTGCATCAAAACCTATAAATACCTTATGAAAGGTTATCCCACGATATTAGCCCATGTTAAGATAGTCGAACAGAAGAAAAAGCTTATTGATGACGTGCCGGTGGTTAGAGATTATCCCGAGGTATTTCCTGAAGATCTTCCTGGTCTTCCACCTCCTCGACAAGTTGAATTTCAGATTGATTTATCTCCTGGTGCTGCTCCTGTTGCTAAAGCACCATACCAACTATCACCTTCTAAAATGAAGGAACTTTCCAACCAACTCCAGGAACTATTGGATAAATTTTTCATTCGTCCGAGCTCGTCCCCATGGGGAGCTCCTATTCTATTTGTTAAAAAGAAAGATGGTACGTTGAGAATGTGTATTGACTACCGCGAACTCAACAAGCTTACTATCAAGAACCGTTATCCATTACCGCGTATTGATGATCTATTTGACCAACTTCAAGGGTCGAGTGTTTATTCAAAAATTCATCTGAGGTCCGGTTATCACCAACTTAGGGTCAAGGAATCCGATATTCCTAAGACTACTTTTCGTACTCGTTATGGGCACTATGAATTTTGTGTCATGCCTTTTGGCTTAACTAATGCTCCTACCGTGTTCATGGATCTTATGAATCGTGTCTGCAAACCATATCTCGACAAATTCATCATTGTTTTCATTGACTACATCTTAATCTACTCAAAGAGCGAGAAAGAACATGAGCATCATTTGCGCATAATTCTTGAACTCTTACGAAAGGAACAACTCTAGGCTAAGTTTTCAAAGTGCGAGTTTTGGCTCAAGACCGTACAATTCCTCGGACATGTTGTTGATAGTAACAGAATACATGTGGATCCAGCTAAGATTACCGCTATTCAAAACTGGGAGATACCAAGGACTGCGAAGCATATTCGTCAATTTTTGGGACTTGCCGGTTATTATCGAAGATTCATAAAAGATTTTTCCCTCCTTGCTAAACCCTTTACAAATTAAACTCACAAAGGGAAGAAGTTTGAGTGGTCCGAAGAACAAGAATCTGCTTTCAAGATTCTGAAGGATAAATTGACCACAGCCCCGATTCTATCTTTACCTGAAGGCTCTGACGATTTTGTTATTTACTGCGATGCCTCAAAGCAAGACTTTGGTTGTGTTTTAATGCAAGTGAAAAGGTTATTGCCTATGCATCTAGACAGTTGAAGAAACATGAGAAGAACTATACCACACATGACCTTGAATTAGGAGCCATGGTATTTGCATTAAAGATGTGGAGACATTACCTCTATGGGGTTAGAATCACGGTGTATACCGATCATAAAAGTCTTCAACATATCTTTGACTAGAAGCAATTAAACATGAGACAAAGACGATGGCTTGAGTTATTGAATGATTATGACTGTGAGCTGAAATACCATCCTGGCAAGGCAAATGTAGTTGCCGATGCCCTTAGTCGAAAAGACAATGTTAGACGTGTTCATGCTTTAAACCTGAAAATCAAATCGAATCTTATATCACGAATCTTTGAAGCTCAACTTGAAGCTATTAAACTAGCACTTATCGAAGGTGAAGGACCTATCGGTTTTGAGAACCAACTCCAAGTGAAAGCTAATGGTACACGGTACTTTGGTAACAGAATTTGGGTTCCTCGCTTCGGTAATCTCCGTGATCTAGTCTTGGACGAAGCTCATAAGACTAGGTATTCTATTCATCCTGGACGAACCAACTCCAACTTGAAGCTATTAATAAGATGTATCACGATGTGAAGGAATTCTACTGGTGGCCTAACATGAAAGCCGACATTGCTACATATGTTAGTAAGTGTATTACTTGTTTGAAAGTCAAGGCTGAACATCAAAAGCCTTCTGGTCTATTGACATAACCCGATAACCAGCATTGGAAGTGGGAATGTATCACTATAGATTTCATTACTAAGTTGCCTAAGACTTTAAACGGTAACGATACTATTTGGGTCATAGTTGATCGTCTTACTAAATCTGCACATTTCTTACCGATCAAGGAAACCGACAAGATGGAGAAATTATCATGACTCTATATTAAAGAAATTGTTTCACGTCATTGAGTTCCTATCTCAATTATTTCTGATCGTGACAGTCGATTCGTTTCCAGATTCTGGAAAACTTTGCAATCTGCTCTTGGAACTCAACTTGACATGAGTACAGCCTATCATCCGCAAACTGATGGCCAAAGTGAACGAACCATTCAAACCATGGAAGATATGCTATGTGCTTGTGCAATCGATTTCGGCAAAGGTTGGGATAGACACTTGCCTTTAGCTGAATTTTCCTACAATAATAGTTATCACTCTAGCATTAAAGCTGCACATTTTGAAGCTTTATACGGTCGGAAATGTAGATCCCCTTTGTGTTGGGATGAACTCGAGGACAGACATTTAACTGGTCCTGAAATTATTCATGAAACTACCGAAAAGATTGTCCAGATTAAGCAACGATTAGAAACTGCCCGCATCCGACAAAAGAGCTATGCTGATAAGCATCGAAAGGATATAGAATTCCAAGTTGGAGATAAAGTCATGTTGAAAGTATCCCCTTGGAAAGGTGTCATCCACTTCGGTAAACGAAGTACACTCAGTCCACGATATGTTGGACCTTTTACAATCACTCAAAGAGTCCATCCCGTGGCGTACCAATTAGAACTACCAACTGAACTTAGCCAAGTACATGATGTGTTTCATGTCTCGAATCTTAAAAAGTGTCTTGCTGATGACACACTTGTTATTTGTTTGGATGATATCCGCATTGATGAGCAAATGCACTTCGTTGAAGAACCTCTAGAATGAAATGACCCGTTCATATACATTATAAACGATTCACAATAGTTGATTACATTGCGAGGTATTTGACCTCTATATGATACATTTTACAAACATTGCATTCGTTTTTAAAAGACAAAATTTCTTTACATCGAAAATTGACATGCATGCATACCATTTCATAATATCCACTATCCAACTATAAATTGATTTAATAATAATCTTTGATGAACTCAATGACTCGAATGCAACGTTCTTCGAAATATGCTATGAAAGACTCCAAGTAATATCTTTAAAATGAGCAAATGCACAGCGGAAGATTTCTTTAACACCTGAGAATAAACATGCTTTAAAGTGTCAACCAAAAGGTTGGTGAGTTCATTAGTTTATCATAATCATTTATTTCCATCATTTTAATAGACCACAAGAATTTCATTTCCAGTTCTCATAAATATACGTCCCATGCATAGAGACAAAAATAATCATTCATATGGTGAACACCTGGTAACCGACATTAACTAGATACATATAAGAATATCCCCTATCATTCCGGGATCCTCCTTCGGACATGATATAAATTTCGAAGTACTAAAGTATCCGGTACTTTGGATGGGGTTTGTTAGGCCCAATAGATCTATCTTTAGAGTTCGCGTCAATTAGGGTGTCTGTTCCCTAATTCTTAGATTACCAGACTTAATAAAAAGGGGCATATTCAGTTTCGATCATTCAACCATAGAACGTAATTTCGATTACTTGTGTCTATTTCGTAAAACAGTTATAAAATCACCGCATGTATTCTCAGTCCCAAAAATATATATTGCAAAAGCATTTAAAAAGAGATTAATGAAACTCACGCATATAAATATTTTAAAACAGTTAATAAAACATTTCATGTATTCTCAGCCCAAAAATGTAATGAGTAAGAGGGAGCAAATGAAACTCACCATACTGTATTTCGTAGTAAAAATACATATAACGTCATTAAACAAGTGCAAGGTTGGCCTCGGATTCACGAACCTAAATTAATTATATATAATTATGTGTTGGTCAATATTTTTCTAACAAATTGGGCCAAGTCATAGTGTACCACAATCCTAATGCTCGAGACTAATATGCAAAAGTCAACAAAAGTAAATTTGACTCAAAATAATTTCTAAAAATCTATACATGATTAATATATAGGTTAAATATCGTCGTTTTATATTTTTAAATATTTTTAAAAGATTTATTAGAGTAAATAATATAATTTATTAATTAATAAATAAAATTTTATATTAAATTTATATAATATAATATACTTTTATATATATTAAGTAATAAAATTTATAGGGTTCATTTAATATCATAAAGATAATATGATAGGTATTATTAAAGTAAATTATTACACGTAGTAAAATATGTTTGTATCACATATTTATTTGATAAAATAATATCTATAATGATAGTAAGTAAAAGTTGTATTAATTTGTAATAATAATTATTATTATAAAAATATCAATATTTATAATTACTAAGATGACATTTATGATAAAACGATAATTCTAATTATGATAACTTTAATATTTACGATAATTTTTAATATTATCTTTAAAATTATAATTTTAATATTATCTTCAAAATAATAATTCTATTTAAAATAATAATAATAATAATAATGATATTTTATAGTAACAATGACATTTCTATTAAAATGATAATTTTTGTTAAAATGATAGTTTTAATACTAATGATATTTTTAATAATAATAGTAATGATAAAAATAATAAGAATGATAATTTTATCTAAATCAATATCTTATAATATTTTAATTTCATCATGATACTCTTACTCATTATTTCCTAATCGTTTCGTTTAATAGCTTTTAATCGTTTTATATCGTGTTCATAATAATGATAATAATAGTAATCAAAATAATTAGGTGTTACAAATATTTGTTTTAATTACACTAATATTAATAATGATAGTTACTATAACATTTTTAAAGATAATACAAATAATTATCTTAATGATAATATAGTAATAATAATAATAACAATGACAATATCCATTTTTAAATAATGATATATATATTAATAATGATAATAATAATAATAATACTAATAATAATAATAATAATTGGATAATAATTATAATAATACTAATTATAACTTTAACGATAATAACGATAGTAATAATAAAAAAAAATAACAATTTTTAATGATAAATCCCTTTTATTGATAAAGATAATAATAATGATAATAATAAGATAAAACTAGAATGACGATAAAAATGACGATAATACTAATCATTTTTAATAAAAATATCGAAAATTCAATTGATTATAACTTCTAATCCGTTCATTGAAACCATTCGATATCTAAAGGAAAAGTCCTTAATTTTTCGCTAGCTTTCCAAGGACATGCATATCTTATACCTTATCTCAACCGCAAGTGTAACTAATTCAATATTCACCCTAACCTGTCTAAGGGCAATATCAAAAGTACAAGTATGCATAATCCTAAATACTCGAGCACTAGTCAGGAATACACTATTAGTATGTAAAAGTTTAATTATGAGTACTCACGTATCAATATTGAGATTCAATATTGCAGGAAAGGTACGTAGACGCAACGGATATGATAAACACTATATTGACCTCATGAGCATACCCATGAACCATACTCAATCACCTCCATAGCTATAACCCATAATTTCCTTAATCCTATCCTACTCGAAAAACAATTTTGAAATCACTCGGACAGCACTCCGTCGTAATATTTTATGTATACTAATAATATCTTGAAATAATACGGAGTAAATATATATATGTAAATCGATTGAGAGAGTTTAGAGAAAAATATTTTCAAGTTTCTATGAAATAATGAAACCTATTGAATTTTATTTATAATAAAATTTTAAATTATTAAGGTGAATTATTAAAGTATGAATTATTAAAGTGAATTATTAAAGTATGAATTATTAAAGTGAATTATTAAAGTATGAATTATTAAAGTGAATTATTAAAGTATGAATTATTAAAGTGAATTATTAAAGTATGAATTATTAAAGTGAATTATTAAAGTTAAAGTAAAGTAAAAATAAAGTAAAGGTAAAGTTTAAGTATAGTAAAAGTATAAAACTATGTACGTATAATACACGTATAAATATATATAATATTAATTTAAATCATTATATATATTTAATAAAATAAAATATAAATATCGTTATCTTTATCATACTAGTTAAGTAATGAGTTGTTAAAAGTAGTTCTAGATATTTATAAAAGTTATATACGTTTTAATAATAAAGTTCTTTTTAAACTGAAAACGTTTTTGTACGTTTGAAACTAAATAGATCAATCGAGTCTTTATGAGATTCAATCTTTCACTATCCTTTGTCTAGTTCTCAATGATTGACAATTTGTTCTTATTTATAAATCACTTTACCATTTTCCGAATATTGTTAAAACGGAAAGATTTCTCAAATCAACG
This sequence comes from Rutidosis leptorrhynchoides, assembly GCF_046630445.1. Taxonomy (NCBI): domain Eukaryota; kingdom Viridiplantae; phylum Streptophyta; class Magnoliopsida; order Asterales; family Asteraceae; genus Rutidosis; species Rutidosis leptorrhynchoides. Next base: position 185,679,212 of record NC_092339.1, read on the forward strand.
TGGGCCTTTCAACAGAGACTTGTAATCATAATTCAATATATCTGATAATTCAATCATTTGATCTTATCTTCTAATTCCATTGATAAATATTTTGAAATAGATACAATCATATAAAGTATTTAATCTAATATTTTGTTTACGTTTCAAGTTATAATATATATACACATATACATATATAATCATATTCGTTTAATGGTTCGTGAATCGTTGGAACATGGTCGAGGTTGAATGAATGTATGAACATAGTTAAAATTCTTGCAATTTAACTTAACAAATTGATAATGCTAAAAACGAACATATATTTCATAGCATTATTCCTCAAGAAAGACAAGCTTTTAGTTGCAATTGTTCTATTTACAAGTGATATTCGTTTAAATAATAAAAGGTGAAGACAAAAGACAGATTCGACGAATTGAAGACGCAAACGACCAAAAAGCTCAAAAGTACAAAATACAATTAAAGAGGTTCTAATTATTGATAAGAAACGTCTCGAAATTACAAGAGTACAAGATTCAAAACGCAAAGTACAAGATATTAAATTGTACGCAAGGACGTTCGAAAATCCGGAACCGGGACATGAGTCAACTCTCAACGCTCGACGCAACGGACTAAAAATTACAAGTCAACTATGCACATAAATATAATATAATATAATATATAAATAATTCTTAAAAATTATATATATATTATATTAATATTTAAAACCGTCGGCAAGAAAGACTCCAAAAGGGACTGAGCTGTAATTTCAAACTCCGTGACTTGCGGAGTTTGAAGGCAAAAATGCCGCGAGTCGCGGAGCCCCAAAAGTCGAAAATCCCTATAAAAGCAAACGAATTCTGATCGCAAAAATCACACAAAAAATCCATCCATCTCTCTATCTATATCGTATATATTTATATTTATATTTTAATTTTAATTTTAATTTTAATTTTAATTTTAATTTTAATTTTAATTTTAATTTTAATCCTAATAATAAGGGTATGTTAGCGAATGTTGTAAGGGTGTAAGTCGAAATTCTGTCCGTGTAACGCTACGCTATTTTTAATCATTGTAAGTTATGTTCAACCTTTTTATATTAATGTCTCGTAGCTAAGTTATTATTATGCTTATTTAATCCGAAGTAATCATGATGTTGGGCTAATTACTAAAATTGGGTAATTGGGCTTTGTACCATAATTGGGGTTTGGATAAAAGAACGACACTTGTAGAAATTGGACTATGGGCTATTAATGGGTTTTATATTAACTAAACAATACCTTGTTAATTTAATATACAAACTTATAATTCGACATATTTATATATAACCACATACGCTTGACTGGGTACGGTGGGCAGGATATCTATAAATACCAATAATTATTCATTTTACCGGATACGGAATTGGATTAATAGTTAATAGACTTGTTGAAACAGGGGTGAATTACATTCAAGGGTAATTGGTGTAATTGTTAACAAAGTAGTAAAACCTTGGTTTACACGCAGTCGATAACCTGGTGTATTCATTAAACAAAGTATTAAAACCTTGTTACAATTCGAATCCCCAATTAGTTGGAATATTTGACTTCGGGAATAAGAATAATTTGACGAAGGCTTTCGCTCTTTATATTTATGACTGATGGACTATTATGGACAAATCCGTATGGACATATTAAATAATCCAGGACAAAGGACAATTAACCCATGGGCATAAAACTAAAATCAACACGTCAAACATCATGATTACGGAAGTTTAAATAAGCATAATTATTTTATTTCATATTTAATTTCCTTTATTTTATATTTAATTGCACTTCTAATTATCGCATTTTTATTGTTATTTTATTGCACTTTTAATTATCGTACTTTTTAATTATCGCAAGTTTATTTTATCGCATTTTTATTATTCGCAATTTCATTATCGTTATTTACTTTATGCTTTAATTTAAGTCTTGTATTTATTTTTAATCTTTTACATTTAGTTTTAACTGCGACTAAAGTTTTAAAATCGACAAACCGGTCATTAAACGGTAAAAACCCCCCTTTATAATAATAATATTACTTATATATATGTTTGTATTTTTATAAAAGTAAACTAATATAGCGTTAAGCTTTGTTTAAAAAGATTCCCTGTGTAACGAACCGGACTTACTAAAAACTACACTACTGTACGATTAGGTACACTGCCTATAAGTGTTGTAGCAAGGTTTAAGTATATCCATTCTATAAATAAATAAATATCTTGTGTAAAATTTTATCGTATTTAATAGTATTTTCTGTAAAAATAAGCTATTTTCGTATACCACGCTGCAAACATCAAGTATTTTTTTGGCGCCGCTGCCGGGGAACTCTTTTAAAAGCCGGAAGCGCAACGCTAATATAAAAAAAAATAAAAATTTAGTTAACTTTTATTAAAATTCGTTTTTGTAAAAATACGTTTTAATTATTCGAAAATATAAAAAGAAAAACAAAAATTTATGTATTTTTAGGAGTTTGATAAATATTTAAGTTTTATAAAGTTTCTTTAGTTTGTAAAAATATAAGTTTTATTTAATTTATTTTATAAATTTATTTTATAAATATAAAAAACCGAAAAAAAAAATATATATCAATCTATTTTTTTTTATTGTTATAAAGTATTTTATTTTTATCTTAGTTATTAAAGATAAGTTTTATTTAAATTATATAAATATTTTAATAAAATAATATAAACAGAAAATATAAAAACAGAAAACAGAAAATAAAAAAAAACGCGTAAATTTTAAACTGTTTCAGAGTTGAATTTCTGAACCCCGCGACTCGCGGGGTTTACTGCCTTGAATACCGCAACTCGCGGAGATAACTTGACACGCCGACAGAACCCTAATCAGGCATTAATTACGAATTATTATTATAATTATTAATATAAAACCCTAATTAGGTTTTAATTAAATAATTATTTTAGTTTTTATTAATATTTTGTTTAATTAGTTTAATTAATTTGTAAAATTAGTAAGTTTTAATAAATAAATAATATAAAAATAATATTTTTATAAAAATTGTACTTTTTACAATTTTTTGTATATTTTTATATTTTGTCACTTTTCAATCATTTTAACGTAATATTTGTATTTTTAGCTCATATTTAGTTTTAAACTTAGTTTTTGCCATAGTTATTTTTATTTCTAGATTTTTAGGCTTTGCCGTAGAATTCCTTAAGTGCTTTTTCTTTAGACTAAGATTTAGGTGCTTTAGAATTTTGTGACGCCTTTTTAAGTTTTAGTTTCTTTTTAAGTTATTTCCATTTGGGATTTAGTTTTTCCTGTAAGCTTTAATATTTTTAGACACCTTTTACCTATGTATCAATTATCATTCCAATTAGTAATCTCAATTTGAGATTATAATTTTAAGTTAGTTGTAGTAATAAGGTTAGGTTAGTCAAGTACTTTTAAGTTTTATAAGTTTCTTTAATTTTTCCGTCACCTTTTATTTTTCAACCATTTTTCTTTTTCGACCTTTTCCGACGAACTCTTTTTCTTATTTCTCGCTATTCTAGTTTTAGGACATAGATTTTTATTCTACTTCTTATCTAAATTTCTTAAAATTACGAAAATTTATTTTAAGTGGTTAAATTGATAGAGATCAAAATTTTCTGGTTCGTAGTAATAGTTGGATTTGTACGTGGACCGGGTTATTGGAGCCAAACAGTCCTCAATTATATTGAGACCAAACGAATCCTGCCCCTCTGCTGCATCTTTTGGCTATTCGAAACGTGGGCAAAATCAGAAAAGTCTATTGATTGGATAACTTATTATAATTTTTCTTTCCTTTTAAAAACTAATAGGATATTCAGTGAATGCACCGAGCAAGACGATCACCACCTTTTGTACGTTCACCACCTGTAACTAGATCAAGACATTTAGCAAATATAACCGCCGTTGATTTTTCTTTAGAATCATCATCCAGTCGACCAAATACTTCAGTTCAAATTTCCGATAATCCATTTTTTGAACCCGACCTCACAATTGAGAATCCGGAGAATATTCAGGAACGGTTCGTAGATCCTGAACCATTAAACTTTCCTCCGGAACCACCAATCATTCAAACAGAGATTGTTGAGGAACGAACCATTAAATCAGAATCCTCTAGTGATTCCGATTCAACAAATTCAATTATGGAGAATCTGGAACCTTTAAGTATGGAAGACCGAATGAGAGCTAAACGCACTGGCCAAGGTCACTCAATTACTCATCCAGACATTAATGCGCCAGATTATGAAATCAAAGGACAAATTCTACACATGGTGACTAATCAATGCCAATTTAGTGGTGCGCCGAAGGAAGATCCAAATGAACATCTACGTACCTTTAATAGGATCTGCACACTATTTAAAATCCGAGAAGTGGAGGATGAACAGATATATCTCATGTTATTTCCCTGGACTTTAAAGGGAGAAGCCAAAGATTGGTTGGAATCGTTACCTGAAGGGGCGATCGATACATGGGATGTTTTAGTTGACAAATTTCTTAAACAATTCTTTCCTGCATCTAAAGCCGTAAGACTTCAAGCAGAAATTGTTACGTTTACACAGAAACCGAATGAAACTCTATATGAGGCATGGACTAGATATGGAAAGTTGTTAAGAGGATGTCCGCAACATGGTTTAGACACCTGTCAAATAGTACAAATATTCTACCAAGGATGCGACATCACTACAAGAAAAGACATAGATATAGCAGCTGGTGGTTCTATTATGAAGAAAACCGAAACTGATGCTTACAAAATTATTGATAACACTGCTTCCCACTCACATGAGTGGCACCAAGAAAAAGATATCGTTAGATCATCTAAAGCAGCTAGAGCCGATTCTAGCCATGACTTAGATTCCATTTCCGCAAAGATAGATGCTGTCGAGAGACGAATGGAAAAGATGACTAAGGATATTCACTCAATACGAATTAGTTGTGAGCAGTGTGGAGGACCACATTTGACAAAAGATTGTCTCAGTATTGAATTAACAATGGAACAAAGAGAGAATATTTCATACATAAACCAAAGGCCTGGAAATAATTATCAGAATAATTATCAACCGCCAAGACCTATTTACAATCAAAACCAGAATTATAACAGAAATATTCCATTCAACAACCAACAAGGTCCTAGCAATCAACAAGTATCCAATAATACTTACAATCAGCAAAGACCTAATTTTCAAAACAAACCACCACAACAAACCGATGATAAAAAGCCGAATTTAGAAGATATGATGATGAAGCTAGTTGAAACTCAAACGCAGTTTTTCACATCTCAGAAACAAACCAATGAACAAAATGCTCAAGCATTTAGAAATCAACAAGCTTCTATTCAAAATCTGGAACAAGAAGTGAGTAACCTAGCAAGGTTAATAGGTGAAAGAAAACCGGAAAGTCTACCTAGTGATACAAATGCTAACCCCCGGAATGAAACAGCTAAAGCCATTACCACAAGAAGTGGTACAACACTTAAACCACCTGAAATACCTGTAACTTCTGATGAAGCTATTCCTACTCCACAAGAACCACAACCTGATCAAGATAAGGAAAAAGAACCGGTAGTTGAAAAGGTTAATGAAGATAACACAGTTAAGGCTAAACCTTATGTTAAACCATACCAACCACCACTTCCTTACCCGAGTAAAATGAAGAAAGATAAACTTGAAGCCGAGCAATCCAAATTCTTGGATATTTTTAAACTGTAGCGACCCGACCAAATCGTCATTTGACGGCGCCGACTACTTAGGTCCCGTTACGTGGTCGTAGTCCCTATATGAGACTCGTTTGACCAAAATTATGTCGCGTTCATTTGAAACATATCATGCTTACAAGGTTTAGTTTACAAAACCGTTCGACGACAAGTTTAAGTTTACAAGAGTATAAAGTATAAATGAAATAACTTGCGACATAATTAGTTGAAAATCACGGTTTGCTATAAATAGCGAAAGTATGTAGACAAAAGTTTGAATCCAAAGGTGCTATCACTAGCGTATGTATGTATGTATGCTTGACTCCAAGCAAGTAATCAAAGTGTGCGGAAGCATGTATCAAGTAGCCAAGTATGAACCTGAGAAACATATAGAAAACTGTCAACGAAAAACGTTGGTGAAATCATAGGTCTAGTAAGTGAGTATGTAAGTAAAATAAGTTGAACCACAATTTATAGTATAAATCGATTTTCCAAATCGTTTGAATTTCCATAAGTATTGTTGTTTACCGAGCACCCAATTATCAAAGCTTAACTGTATCATTTACCTCAGCATAAAAGTGTTAGAACATACACCGTACCAGAATATATTTCATTCTTTTAACGGTAGCGAGCCGTCCGAATGAGGGTTAGTCAAACCCGTATGGATCCACACAACATAGTCTCGCTTACACCATCTGATGTAACTAATGATAATTGAATTGAGGATTTTCGTTCAAACTCATCCGTATCTTTGTATTCACAATTGTGTTCAATGTATAAAAGTATGAAAAAAATATATATACGTGTGAAATGTATATAAGTACGTAATGTATATGTTTCTCAGCCCACGATTTAAAAGTATAAAAGTTGTTGAAAAGTGGGACTATGATCTCACCTCGAGTGCACGAGTATAAAAGTACTTCACAAAGTAAACGTGTGCATGATAGTTGCTTAGCCTCGACCTAAACAAATAAGTTGTGTCAATTAACCGGTTACGACACAAGGTCGGGCGAAATGTGTTCAATTAGTCCTATGGCTCGTTACGACTCGAATAGTATAGCATGTGAATCACGTTATCAAGTTTCATGCAAGAATCAAGTATAAAAGCATGTTAGAACGATTGCATAAAAGTTTGGTTAAGTTTGACTAAAAGTCAAACTTGGTCAAAGTCAACGAAAAGTCAACACGTTCGGGTCGGGTCCCGAACTATTTTTCTGTGCTAGTTATTCATATATAAGCATGTTAGAACAAGTTACATGTGAAATGGAGGTCTATAACATGTCAAACATTTTTGATAAAAAGTGACATCCAAAACAGAAACTAGAGCAGGCTTGTGGCGCGCCGCGACAATGGCCGTGGCCTGGTCCCTGGCCTGTTTCACTTGTTCAAGGCTTGGTAAAATTTCAAACAAACGCAAAACTCAAACCGTAAACAATTAGAAAGCGTATCTTATACCGTTGGAAAGCTCTTTTGACAAGGAACACAACTAAACATGTTTCATCAAACAAAAACAACATTTTCCATAACCGATTTCTCGTCAAGTGATCATTAAAAGTTCATTTTCAAAGTTTCAAGTTCATCAATTGCATTTTAAGTTTCGGGAATCCAATTCACACATATGATATGCCGTTTTGAAGGTAATGAAGCATGTAATACAACCAAGCACTTATCAATAACATTAACAAGCATTCAACGCATCAAAAGTTCGCTTTAAGGCTATCAAACCCTAACCAAAAGTTTACAAAATCAATAATCGCGTTTATGAAGTTTCTTTGATCAATCTATACATCAACATGAAGCTAATGATGCTAGTAACACTTTTAAAACATGAACTTTAACAATCTAACAACATTTAATCATCCAAAATCAAAGATTAAGCATACGATTTTCATTTTCAAGCTAGTCACACCAAAATCAACAAATTAAGCAAAAAATCATATATTCATGTTATACACGAGCCATAGACACTAACTAACACAATTTCAAGTCAAAAACACGAATTTATAGAAATCTAGAGTTTTTAGAAAGTTACCCAAACTTGATGAAATTGGTATCAAAATGTAGAGGATGAAGAGAGGATCACGAAAATGTAATTTGTTTTGAAGTTTGCTTCCAATCCCGAATTTAGATGATGATTTTATGAAGTTGGGGTTTGTGTTCAAAAATGGGAAGTAGAGAGAAAGGGAAGGATGAAGGTGGGTGGTGATAATGAATGGATGAGATGGGGTTTGACTAGTTGACCTAGTCACTAGTTAGGCCCCTTTGCAACTTTGGTCCCTCGAGTTTCAAAGCGGGTGCGGGAATTAAGCAAACGAATATTTTTAAAGACGTTCGAGTAAACGGGTGACGTTATAATTAAATAACGAGGATATTATGAACGTTAGTTAACGAAAGATACAAATTTAAATAACGAAGGATATTATTTAAAAAAAAAGACGGTGTTAAAATAAATTAAACGGAAAAACGCGGGATGTTACATTACCTACACCTTAAAAGAAATTTCGTCCCGAAATTTAGTTGGAAGTAGTAGTTGCTGTTTCTTCTTCGAAACCTTGTGTTGCAAATTCTACGGATATGTGAAGGTACTTCCTTGGGCATTTCAACGAACTTTGACAGTCGGGATTTTTTACATTGGTTTAAAGTTTGGTTTCACGATTTATAGTTTCAACCGGTCCTCCTAGGGAGCGAAGTTTATTGTTGATAGTAAGTTCATAGAAGAGGATAACAAGTTCTTGTTTCGCAAGACACACCTTTAAGTTTGATACACAGAATGTAGGATGAACGGAATTTGTTTGAGTCGGAAGTTCGAAATGGTAAGCAACTGGCACAACACGCCCCAAGATTTCAAAAGGATTAAAAATATCGCGGATTTAGCTATCTACGTTTCCCGAAATGGATTACACCTTTTCAAGGTGCGACTTTAACGTTACGTGGTTACCCACTTGGAATTCGAGAGGTTCACGTCTAACATCGGCATAGTTCTTTTGGCGACTACGATCCGCCTTGAGCCTTTCTTGGAATTGAAAAATTTTCCGGTTGTTTCATGAATGATTTTGGGTCCGGTGGTTCGCTTTTCACCTACTTCGGTTCAACAATTTTAGAAAATGACAATTACGGCTATACGGGTCCTTGAAAGTGTGACGTTAAGACTTGAATGATAACCATCGTTGTAAGAGAATTTGGTTAATGGCAAAAACTTTTCTCAAGTAAATTTGAAGTTGATAACACAAATTCGTATTACGGTTTCCAAGGTTTGAATCGTATGTTTGCTTGGTCCGTCGGGTTGTGGTTGATGTGCGGTACTCATGTCTAAACGTGGTCCCGAGACTTTTTGTGAGGCACTCCAAAATCTAGAAGCGAAACGAGGGTCTCGATCCGAAATGAGGTACAGTTCTGTAAGGTATATTCGAACAAGTTTGTTAGGACTTGAAAACGTTAGTTGGAACAAGTTTCTGTTTCTCAAGAATTTCGCGCCGCGGAAGATTTATCGGTTTCCGAAAATGTTCGACAGGACTATTCACCCTCGAGGCGAATACTAGTATAGTGTGAAGAGTCTCTCTCTCCATTGAGAATTTAGATAAAATATTTCCTTAAACGGAAGTACGAGTGTAAGGCGAGAGAAGTTTTCGCCTCGTCGTGAGCATACCAAGCATTTTGTAGTTCGTCTATAAAAACTATAAGAAAACGAGATAGTACACACGTGTAACATATGTTTGAAGTCGGAAGAATTTGTCATTCATTCGGAAGCATAAATATGGTTTGATAATAATCGAAGATGTGTCCCGGGTATGGTTGTTATCAATATTCTCAGAGTTTTCGGATATCCCAAACAAGAAAAATAAAGTCATGTACATGGCACATGGTGGTGATTAGGTTGATCGAGTCCAACCACCATCATGTGTCATTAGAACTTTGGTATGAATTACCGTAATATAACCACGTTGATCGAGTGTCGTTATATTACGCTAACTCATACCTCCATCCCCACATCACTCCATAGATTCAGGTTCGTGTAATCGTGAAGTTTTAAAATGAACAAAGCATAGCGACATCACCAACGTGACTCGTATTGAATCGAAAGAATTAGTGCAACTATAAAGAAGCGTTCCCCGAGGGAAGTGTATAAATGATTGTTCACGTCATTGCGGTTCAAGTCAAGCGATAATGCCCTTAGGCACGAAAAGAGTAACGAATCATGATAACAAAAAGTACGCAACCGTAGTGATAATTAGCGATGACGATACTCACCTAGAGTAGTGATGGTAGTAACAAGAAGTGGTAGATAGTAAGGAACACCGGTGTGACACCGATAGTAAGTTGAAACGGTGGCGAATCATAATCTGGGAGACAGAGTTCCCGAACAAGTGTGACTAATGAAGTCGTCGTCATCCTTACGCGTATGAATCTTGAATTTACGTGTGTTACCAGAAAGTGGCAGAATACGGATTCGTATGATGAAAGCTTGGTACCATCAAGAAGTTTGCCTAAGAATGATTCAAGTATAATGCACAAGTAGTCAAGTAAGTGCTATCTATAGCAAATGTATGTCAGAATGCAATGGCTAACTATCCGGTTGTAGTCTAGATTCACTAATGCGTCCTAACGACTCTGTCAGACACACTAATGCACATCCTAGATCCCTACAACCAACGCTCTGATACCATCTGTAGCGACCCGACCAAATCGTCATTTGACGGCGCCGACTACTTAGGTCCCGTTACGTGGTCGTAGTCCCTATATGAGACTCGTTTGACCAAAATTATGTCGCGTTCATTTGAAACATATCATGCTTACAAGGTTTAGTTTACAAAACCGTTCGACGACAAGTTTAAGTTTACAAGAGTATAAAGTATAAATGAAATAACTTGCGACATAATTAGTTGAAAATCACGGTTTGCTATAAATAGCGAAAGTATGTAGACAAAAGTTTGAATCCAAAGGTGCTATCACTAGCGTATGTATGTATGTATGCTTGACTCCAAGCAAGTAATCAAAGTGTGCGGAAGCATGTATCAAGTAGCCAAGTATGAACCTGAGAAACATATAGAAAACTGTCAACAAAAAACGTTGGTGAAATCATAGGTCTAGTAAGTGAGTATGTAAGTAAAATAAGTTGAACCACAATTTATAGTATAAATCGATTTTCCAAATCGTTTGAATTTCCATAAGTATTGTTGTTTACCGAGCACCCAATTATCAAAGCTTAACTGTATCATTTACCTCAGCATAAAAGTGTTAGAACATACACCGTACCAGAATATATTTCATTCGCTTAACGGTAGCGAGCCGTCCGAATGAGGGTTAGTCAAACCCGTATGGATCCACACAACATAGTCTCGCTTACACCATCTGATGTAACTAATGATAATTGAATTGAGGATTTTCGTTCAAACTCGTCCGTATCTTTGTATTCACAATTGTGTTCAATGTATAAAAGTATGAAAAAAAATATATATACGTGTGAAATGTATATAAGTACGTAATGTATATGTTTCTCAGCCCACGATTTAAAAGTATAAAAGTTGTTGAAAAGTGGGACTATGATCTCACCTCGAGTGCACGAGTATAAAAGTACTTCACAAAGTAAACGTGTGCATGATAGTTGCTTAGCCTCGACCTAAACAAATAAGTTGTGTCAATTAACCGGTTACGACACAAGGTCGGGCGAAATGTGTTCAATTAGTCCTATGGCTCGTTACGACTCGAATAGTATAGCATGTGAATCACGTTGTCAAGTTTCATGCAAGAATCACGTATAAAAGCATGTTAGAACGATTGCATAAAAGTTTGGTTAAGTTTGACTAAAAGTCAAACTTGGTCAAAGTCAACGAAAAGTCAACACGTTCGGGTCAGGTCCCGAACTATTTTTCTGTGCTAGTTATTCATATATAAGCATGTTAGAACAAGTTACATGTGAAATGGAGGTCTATAACATGTCAAACATTTTTGATAAAAAGTGACATCCAAAACAGAAACTGGAGCAGGCTTGTGGCGCGCCGCGGCCAGGCCTGTCGCGCCGCGACAATGGCCGTGGCCTGGTCCCTGGCCTGTTTCACTTGTTCAAGGCTTGGTAAAATTTCAAACAAACGCAAAACTCAAACCGTAAACAATTAGAAAGCGTATCTTATACCGTTGGAAAGCTCTTTTGACAAGGAACACAACTAAACATGTTTCATCAAACAAAAACAACATTTTCCATAACCGATTTCTCGTCAAGTGATCATTAAAAGTCCATTTTCAAAGTTTCAAGTTCATCAATTGCATTTTAAGTTTCGGGAATCCAATTCACACATATGATATGCCGTTTTGAAGGTAATGAAGCATGTAATACAACCAAGCACTTATCAATAACATTAACAAGCATTCAACGCATCAAAAGTTCGCTTTAAGGCTATCAAACCCTAACCAAAAGTTCACAAAATCAATAATCGCGTTTATGAAGTTTCTTTGATCAATCTATGCATCAACATGAAGCTAATGATGCTAGTAACACTTTTAAAACATGAACTTTAACAATCTAACAACATTTAATCATCCAAAATCAAATATTAAGCATACGATTTTCATTTTCAAGCTAGTCACACCAAAATCAACAAATCAAGCAAACAAATCATATATTCATGTTATACACGAGCCATAGACACTAACTAACACAATTTCAAGTCAAAAACACGAATTTATAAAAATCTAGAGTTTTTAGAAAGTTACCCAAACTTGATGAAATTGGTATCAAAATGTAGAGGATGAAGAGAGGATCACGAAAATGTAATTTGTTTTGAAGTTTGCTTCCAATCCCGAATTTAGATGATGATTTTATGAAGTTGGGGTTTGTGTTCAAAAATGGGAAGTAGAGAGAAAGGGAAGGATGAAGGTGGGTGGTGATAATGAATGGATGAGATGGGGTTTGACTAGTTGACCTAGTCACTAGTTAGGCCCCTTTGCAACTTTGGTCCCTCGAGTTTCAAAGCAGGTGCGGGAATTAACCAAACGAATATTTTTAAAGACGTTCGAGTAAACGGGTGACGTTATAATTAAATAACGAGGATATTATGAACGTTAGTTAACGAAAGATACAAATTTAAATAACGAAGGATATTATTTAAAAAAAAAAGACGGTGTTAAAATAAATTAAACGGAAAAACGCGGGATGTTACATAAACAGATAAATGTAAATCTTCCTTTCATTGATGTGATTTCAGGAATGCCTAGATATGCTAAATTCTTGAAAGATCTAATTTCAAATAGAAAGAAAATGGAAGAACTCTCGGCTGTTACTATAAATGCTAATTGTTCAGCAGTGCTGTTGAATAAGATACCAGAAAAACTATCTGATCCAGGAAGTTTCACAATTCCATGTTATCTGGGTAGTCTTAGTTCAATAGAAGCATTGGCAGACTTAGGTGCTAGTATAAATTTAATGCCGTATTCACTATACGCTAAACTAGACCTTAGTGAATTGAAACCAACTAGAATAAGCATACAACTAGCCGATAGATCAATAAAATATCCTAGAGGGATAATGGAGAACATGCTAGTTAAAGTTGGTACTTTAGTATTTCAGTAGATTTTGTTGTTTTGGACATGGAAGAAGATTCTCAAGTTCCTCTCATATTAGGAAGACCATTCTTAAACACGGCTAAAGCAATGATAGACGTGTTCGGTAAGAAATTGACCCTAAGTATAGAGGATGAGAGTGTTACCTTTTCAGTTGATAGAGCAATGCAACAACCACAATCTGCAAATGATACATGTTATTATATTCAAACTATAGATGCACATGCAGAATTATTAGAAGAATTTACAGAATTACAAGGAACAGGAGAATGCTCTTTAGGAGAAGGTAATGAACCAATTGATGAAGCTGAAATGTTAGCTACACATATAGCTAATGGATATGAACCAACAACAAAAGAAATTCAAATGCTAAAAGAAGAAGACAGATATCGATATAAATCATCGATAGAAGAACCACCGAAATTAGAATTAAAGCCACTTCTAAACCATTTGGAATACGCTTATTTACATGGTGAATCTGAATTACCTGTAATAATATCGTCTTCTCTTACTGAAAATGAGAAATCAAAACTCATTTCTGTGTTGAAAGCTCATAAACCAGCCATTGCATGGAAGATTCATGATATTAAAGGAATAAGTCCTTCGTATTGCACACATAAAATCCTTATGGAAGAAGGTCATAAAACGTATGTGCAACGCCAACGAAGACTAAATCCTAATATGCAAGATGTAGTTAAGAAAGAAATTATTAAACTGCTAGATGCAGGTCTAATTTATCCAATCTCTGATAGTCCATGGGTAAGCCCAGTTCAATGCATGCCTAAGAAGGGTGGCATGACTGTCATTACAAATGAGAAAAATGAGCTTATTCCTACTAGGACCGTAACAGGATGGCGTGTATGTATTGATTATAGAAAATTAAATGACGCCACCAGAAAAGATCACTTTCCCTTACCTTTCATAGATCAAATGTTGGAAAGATTAGCCGGAAATAGTTACTATTGTTTTCTAGATGGATTTTCCGGATATTTTCAAATTCCAATAGCACCCGAGGACCAAGAGAAAACCACATTCACGTGCCCTTATGGTACTTTTGCTTACAAACGCATGCCATTTGGACTTTGTAACGCCCCTGCAACCTTTCAAAGGTGTATGATGGCGATTTTTCACGACATGATAGAAGAATGCATGGAAGTATTCATGGATGACTTTTCAGTCTTCGGTGATACATTTGAATCATGTCTAGTTAATCTTGAACAAATGCTCATTAGATGCGAACAATCAAATCTAGTACTTAATTGGGAGAAATGCCATTTCATGGTTAAAGAAGGCATTGTTCTTGGACATAAAATTTCAAAAGAAGGAATTGAAGTGGATAGAGCTAAAGTAGATGTAATTGCTAAACTTCCACATCCCACCAATGTTAGAGGAGTTAGGAGTTTTCTAGGGCATGCCGGTTTTTACCGACGTTTCATAAAAGATTTTTCTAAAATTGCCACTCCTATGAATAAACTCCTAGAAAAGGATGCTCCATTCATCTTTTCAGATGAGTGTATCAAATCTTTTAATATTCTTAAATAGAAACTCACTAATGCGCCGATCATGATAACACCAAATTGGAATCTACCATTTGAACTAATGTGCGATGCAAGTGATTTTGCAATGGGAGCCGTTTTAGGACAAAGGATTGAAAAACGATTTCAACCTATATATTATGCTAGTAAGACATTACAAGGAGCACAAACGAACTATACAACTACTGAAAAAGAACTCCTTGCTATTGTCTTTGCTTTTGACAAATTTCGATCATATCTCGTTCTAGCAAAAACGGTGGTCTATACCGACCATTCTGCTCTTAGATACCTATTTTTGAAACAAGATGCTAAACCAAGATTAATCCGTTGGATCTTACTCTTACAAGAGTTTGATATTGAAATCCGAGATAAAAGAGGAGCAGAAAATCTCGCCGCTGATCATCTTTCTCGTCTTGAAAATCCCGAATTAGAAGTTCTAAATGAATCGGCCATACAAGACAACTTTCCTGATGAATATCTATTGAATATAGATTATAAAGAAATTCCATGGTTTGCAGACTATGCAAACTATTTAGTATGTGGATTTCTTGAAAAAGGATTATCGTACCAAAGACAAAAGAAATTCTTCAGTGATATAAAACACTATTTTTGGGAAGATCCACATCTGTTTAAAAGTTGTCCCGATGGAATAATATGCCGATGTGTATTTGGAGATGAAGCTAGTAAAATATTAAACCATTGTCACACAGGACCAACAGGAGGGCATTATGGACCTCAAATAACAGCAAGAAAAGTTTATGATGCTGGATTCTATTGGCCTACAATTTACAAAGATGCACACCTTCTTTGCAAATCCTGTGATGCTTGTCAAAGGGCCGGAAAAATAAGTCAACGTGATGAAATGCCACAAAATGTCATACAAGTATGTGAAGTATTTGACATTTGGGGTATTGACTTTATGGGTCCATTTCCAAAATCTCATAATAATCTATATATACTCGTAGCCATTGATTATGTATCTAAATGGGCGGAAGCACAAGCTCTCCCAACTAACGATGCACGAGTTGTAGTCAACTTTTTAAAACGTCTTTTTGCAAGGTTTGGAACACCGAAAGCTTTAATAAGTGATCGGGGTACTCATTTCTGTAATAATCAACTTGAGAAAGTTCTTAAAATATATGGAGTAACTCATAAAATCTCCACCGCATATCATCCACAAACAAGTGGACAAGTTGAAAATACCAACCGAGCCTTAAAACGTATTCTAGAGAAAACCGTAGGATCAAATCCGAAGGAATGGTCCATTAAATTGGAGGATGCACTCTGGGCTTTTAGAACAGCCTACAAAACTCCAATTGGAACCACACCTTTTAGACTTGTTTATGGAAAAGCATGTCATCTTCCAGTAAAAATTGAACACAAAGCATTTTGGGCTTTGAAAACATGTAATCTTGATTTACATGAAGCTGGACGTCTACGATTAAGTCAACTAAACGAATTAGAAGAATTAAGACATGAAGCATACGAAAATTCGTTAATCTATAAAGAAAGAATGAAGAAATGGCATGATAAAAGAATCAGAAGTTCAAAAGAATTTAAAGAAGGAGACAGAGTTCTTCTTTTCAATTCACGATTCAAGCTATTTTCTGGAAAATTGAAATCAAGATGGTCTGGACTATTCATAGTCAAAAGAGTTTTCCCATACGGAACGATAGAATTAATAAATTCAAATGGGATTGAATTTAAAGTTAATGGTCACAGAGTTAAACATTACATACATGGTCCGATGGAAGTCGACAACGAAGTTAATCACAATTTCGACACCACAGCTAACTAAGTATGGGGAGAATCAAGTCTTTAAAGGATAATATGTATTTCTGTTAGAGTTGGATTGTCTGTTTTCGTGTAGTTCTCGAAAATGGAACCCGAATGGTCTTTCCCTAGCAGACCCTAAAGAACTAGTCTTCTCCCCCCATTCTGAATTTTTATTTTTTTTAGGTTTTTACGAAATGAAGACTGCCTGTGAACTAAACCATGGTCTAATGCTACACGCTTTGATCACTAAACGTAATAATGACATACTACCGAGTGAATTAGTATCAGTAATCAGAGAAAGAATGGACGGAGTTAGAAAAGAATCCAGATGCGAAGATAATAAATTACAATTTGGTAAAGAAAAATCAAAATCCGCAGCGAAAAGAAGAGCACGACACCTAGAAAGATGTCACAAATGCGGAAAATGGTCACATGGAGGTAAATGTTCAAATAATCAAACCTATTCAAATACCGAATTTGTTACTTTATGCAGAGACGGACCATTCGTATGTTTAGAAGAAAAGTCACTGAATGCTCGAGGTTACGCCTATGTAGCTATGGAAAACTAATTAAACCGACTATCTTATGAATGGGATAGATCATATAACTAAGAAATCTATTTCACAGGTATGTCTGTACAGTTTTTATTTTTATTTTTATTTTTAACCTTTTGATAATAAACGCTAATTTGTTCGCTAAAAAGTATTAAATTGGTATTGAATAAAATTAGGTTTGGCGACCGAAATTATTGATATCATTCAAAAATTTATTACATCACTGCGAAATTTAACGTTTATTCTTAAGGTATAAATATCTTTAAACAATCAACCCAAAATATTTCAAAAATTCGTCATAAGTTAAATTAGGTTTTGGAACCGAAATTACTTTACCGAAAAGAGGGGCGCATATTTTTGATAATATTTGATTGATTAAAGTAGGATAAAAAGACAAAAAGATTTTTAATTTTATTTTTACCATGTTTTTAAAATTAATATATAAATCTTAAATTAATATTGTAAACTTTGTAAAAACAATATATTTAAAATTGTAATTATTTGAAAAATTAATATAAGTTTGGTGTGAATTTATAATATGAATTTTTAAATTAAGTTTGGTGTGAATTTTTAATTATTAAAATATGAATTTTTAATTTTATGCATTTTAAATTGTAAGTTTGGTGTGAATTTTTAATATTAATTTTGAATTTTATATTTAAATTGTGTGAATTTTAAAAACAAAAATTTACTTTATCTCATTAAGTTAAAAATATGATTTTTAAAATTCGTCGTAAGTTGAAGACTAGGTCTTTGAACCGAAATTGCTTTGCCCAAGGGAGGGACGAGAACTTTTATTATCATTATTTTTAATCTTATTGATTTAAAGTATGCCAAAAACATTAAAAAAAACCCAAAAATCTTAGCTTTTAAAACAATCGCTACAAAAAGACAAATTTTAAAATTTTGTCGAGGGACGGACTAGGACATCGATCCGAAACGACCTCGTCCTAAATAACAAGGGAAACAAAATTTTAAAATTAAGTACTTAATTGTTTTATAAGTTATTATTAAAAAAAAAAAAAAAGCAAACTCCCCGAGTCGCGGAGTTTGAAGGCTTAAATGCCGCGACTCGCGGAGGGATCAAAATACAGAAAAAATAAAATCGAGCTACACAGCTCAGTCCACACACCACAAGTAAAACACAGCAAAGAACAGCCGAAAAAACTGCGCGAAAATACACCAAAAACACCCCCAAAATCACAATTTCTAACCGTTAATCACCAAATTTTTTACTAAAATCATGTTGAGAAGGATGCTATCTAGGAATTACTCAAGAAAAACGGTAAATTTCTACACCTAAACACCATTTAATCCGAAATTTGGTGTTCTTGAGCAATTTTTTCCCAATTTGATTTTGATGCTTTTTAGTGTAATTATGCTTAAATTGTTTATGTATTATGCTTGTATAACCTAGATTGATGCTATTTAACATGATTAGAAGCCTTAAACTTCAAATTTAGAGTAATCTAGGGTTTGTGTTCTTGAGCAAATTTGGGGCTTTTTGATATAAACAGGTTATGGCCGATTTTTGTCATGAATTGTTGCTAAATTAAGTAGTGTAACATGTTTAGGTAGTTAAATGATCCAAACTTTGAGCCTAAACATGATTTTGAGAATTAAAGTGGACTTTTTCAAGTCTAAAATTCATGAACTTGATTTTTGAGAGATAATGCCATTTGAAACTTGTTTAATTGCTAGTAATGATTATTTTGACATGTTATTTGAGTTGAATGCTTATGAACTTGGCGAACATTTTTGTATATGCTTATTTGAAAAAGTGTAGATTTGATAAAAATGTGAAAATGAGCTTAAGTTTGATATAAATTGATCATGTCATTGTAATTATTTTGATTGATGATTTTGCTGACACTAATGCATATTTGGATGCACAAAAATTGTGTTTGATGTGTTTTGCAGACTGAAAGGGGTGAATCTTCATCCCAAGCTCGCAATGCTCCTGCTGAGAATGCGGAACAACAGGAGGTGGATAACTACTACAAGCAGGATATACCTCATCCAGTCATGACCTTTTCTGCTATGCACTTGGAAGAGTTGCACTCGAACCTGAGATTTGACAGACTTTGGATAGATTATCCAAAATACCAAAGGGGTTTGCATACTCTTCATTCTAAGGTTGGTGAGGTACCGAGGGTCATAGAATGGGGTGAAAGAACCCGTTCATATACATTATAAACGATTCACAATAGTTGATTACATTGCGAGGTATTTGACCTCTATATGATACATTTTACAAACATTGCATTCGTTTTTAAAAGACAATCTTTCTTTACATCAAAAATTGACAGGCATGCATACCATTTCATAATATTCACTATCCAACTATAAATTGATTTAATAATAATCTTTGATGAACTCAATGACTCGAATGCAACGTTCTTCGAAATATGCTATGAAAGACTCCAAGTAATATCTTTAAAATGAGCAAATGCACAGAGGAAGATTTCTTTAACACCTGAGAATAAACATGCTTTAAAGTGTCAACCAAAAGGTTGGTGAGTTCATTAGTTTATCATAATCATTTATTTCCATCATTTTAATAGACCATAAGAATTTCATTTCCAGTTCTCATAAATATACGTCCCATGCATAGAGACAAAAAATAATCATTCATATGGTGAACACCTGGTAACCGACATTAACTAGATACATATAAGAATATCCCCTATCATTCCGGGATCCTCCTTCGGACATGATATAAATTTCGAAGTACTAAAGCATCCGGTACTTTGGATGGGGTTTGTTAGGCCCAATAGATCTATCTTTAGGATTCGCGTCAATTAGGGTGTCTGTTCCCTAATTCTTAGATTACCAGACTTTAATAAAAAGGGGCATATTCGATTTCGATAATTCAACCATAGAATGTAGTTTCAATTACTTGCGTCTATTTCGTCAAACATTTATAAAAGCGCATGTATTCTCAGTCCCAAAAATATAAAGGGTAAAAAGGCAAATGAAACTCACCATACTGTATTTCGTAGTAAAAATACATATAACGTCATTGAACAAGTGCAAGGTTGTTCTCGGATTCACGAACCTAAATTAATTATATATATTTATGTGTTGGTCAATATTTGTCTAACAAATTAGGTCAAGTCATAGTGTACCACAATCCTAATGCTCGAGACTAATATGCAAAAGTCAACAAAAGTAAATTTGACTCAAAATAATTTCTAAAAATCTATACATAATTAATATATAGTTTAAATATCGTCGTTTTATATTTTTAAATATTTTTAAAAGATTTATTAGAGTAAATAATATAATTTATTTATTAATAAATAAAATTTTATATTATATTTATATAATAAAATATACTTTTATATATATTAAGTAATAAAATTTATAGGGTTCATTTAATATTATAAAGATAATATGATAGGTATTATTAAAGTAAGTTATTACACGTAGTAAAATATGTTTGTATCAAATATTTATTTGATAAAATAATATCTATAATGATAATAAGTAAAAGTTGTATTATTTTGTAATAATAATTATTATTATAAAAATATCAATATTTATAATTACTAAGATGACATTATGATAAACGATAATTCTAATTATGATAACTTTAATATTTACGATAATTTTTAATATTATCTTTAAAATAATAATTCTATTTAAAATAATAATAATAATGATATTTTATAGTAACAATGACATTTCTATTAAAATGATAATTTTTGTTAAAATGATAGTTTTAATACTAACGATAATTTTAATAATAATAGTAATGATAAAAATAATAAGAACGATAATTTTATCTAAATCAATATCTTATAATATTTTAATTTCATTATGATACTCTTACCCATTATTTCCTAATCGTTTCGTTTAATTGCGTTTAATCATCTTTTATATCGTGTTCGTAATAATGATAATAATAGTAATCAAAATAATTAGGTGTTACAAATATTTGTTTTAATTACACTAATATTAATAATGATAGTTACTATAACATTATTAACGATAATACTAATAATTATCTTAATGATAATATAGTAATAATAATATTAACAATAACAATAACCATTTTTAAATAATGATATATATATTAATAATGATAATAATAATAATAATACCAATAATAATAATAATAATAATAATAATAATAATAATAATTGGATAATAATAATAATACTAATTATAACTTTAACGATAATAACGATAGTAATTATAATAAAAAATAACAATTTTTTAATGATAAATCCTTTTATTGATAAAGATAATAATAATAATAATAAGATAAAACTAGAACAACGATAATAACGACGATAATAATAATCATTTTTAATAATAATACAAAAATTCGACGGACTATAACTTCAAATCCGTTCATCGAAATCATTCGATATCTAAATAAAAAGTTCTTAATTTTTCGTTAGCTTTCCAACGACATGCATATCTTATACCTTATCTCAGTCGCATATATAACTAATTCAGGATTCAACATAACCTAACTAAAGGCAATATCAAAAGTACAAATATGCATAATCCTATATACTCGAGCACTAGTCAAGGATACACTATTAGTATGTAAAAGTTAAATTATGAGTACTCACGTATCAATATTGAGATTCAATATTGCAGGAAAGGTACGTAGACGCAACGGAGATGATAAACACTATATTGACCTCACGAGCATACCCATGAACCATACCCAATCACCTCCATAGCTATAACCCATAATTTCCTTAATCCAATCTCACTCGAAAAACAATTTCAAAATCACTCGGACAGCACTCTGACGTAATATTTTATGTATACTAATAATATCTTGAAATAATACGGAGTAAATATATATATGAAAATCGATTGAGAGAGTTTAGAGAAAAATATTTTCAAGTTTCTATGAAATAATGAAACCTATTGAATTCTATTTATAATAGATTTTTGAATTATTAAAGTGAATTATTAAAGTATGAATTATTAAAGTGAATTATTAAAGTATGAATTATTAAAGTGAATTATTAAAGTATAAATTATTAAAGTATGAATTATTAAAGTGAATTATTAAAGTATGAATTATTAAAGTGAATTATTAAAGTTAAAGTAAAGTAAAAATAAAGTAAAGGTAAAGTTTAAGTATAGTAAAAGTATAAAACTATGTACGTATAATACGCGTATAAATATATATAATATTAATTTAAATCATTATATATATTTAATAAAATAAAATATAAATATCGTTATCTTTATCATACTGGTTAAGTAATGAGTTGTCAAAAGTGGTTCTAGATATTTATAAAAGTTATATACGTTTTAATAATAAAGTTCTTTTTAAACTGAAAACGTTTTTGTACGTTTGAAACTAAATCAAATAAATATAATAATTTTGTTTTCCAAAACCAAATATATTTTTAAGAATCATTTTGTTTAAAGGTTAAAATAATGGAAATTGTTATATCATAAAATGTTTTAGAAAAGTAGAATCATATATATTCATAATAGGTTTCAAGTTTTTAAATTACAGTTTGTTGGTGAAGCATGGGATAAAGTTCAAAGATTAAATAAACGTATGAAATCATCTTAATGAAAAATATCGAGTTACTTAACTTGTCGATATCCAACATCTAAGTTATTTACACTTCACGTTCTTACTTATAAATCACTTTACCATTTTCCGAATGTTGTCAAAAAGAATAGATTTCTTAAATCACAGTGGACCTCATAACATAGACCCGTAATCATATCATAATGTATCTGATAAATCAATCATTTGATATTATCTTCTAATTCCATCGATAAACATATTGAAACAAATACGTTCATGTAAAGTATTATACGTTTAATACTTTATTAATATTCTCAAGTTATAATATATATATACATATATATACATATTTATTTATATATAACGGTTCGTGAATCGTCAGAATTTGGTCGAGGTTATAATGAATGTATGAACACAATTTAAAATTCTTGAGATTTAACTTAACAAACTTTGATTATCGTGTCAGAATAATATAAAGATAAAGTTTAAATTTGGTTGGAAATTTCCGGGTTGTCACAGTACCTACCCGTTAAAGAAATTCCGTCCCGAAATTTGAGTGGAAAGGTCGTGAATGATAATAAGTATGTTTTCATGATGCATACAGGCTGAAAATTAGAGTTTTATCATCAGCGAATAATTTGGATAAACAATCCATTTATATGAAGAGTACGAATGAAGCTAGCATAGAAGAGTGAAATGAGTAAGTGTAGATTCATCTTATCATTTGATGTAGATATAATTGATTTCCAGATTTCAAGGGATTTGAAGAAAATCTTTGTAATAAGATTTGATTCTCCGGTAACAAAAGGAATTTGGATCCGCTTTAAATGCGATAGTCCATTTTAATTGTTCTGTCAGAGATTTTCTTATAAATTCACCTCCTTCATTTTCTTACAACTCACACCTTCTGTTGATGCATTTTATGCAAGTCCCTAGACATCTACCCACGTCTATTGCAGGTACAACAGTTTACAGGCCACCATGATCGTTCGTTATTATCCTATCCGTGTTTGTATGTGGTTACAGCAACTGCAGGAACGAGATTTAGATGTTTGACTATGTTAGACTTAGTCAGACGTCTGAGTGAAGCCTTACTCGTACAGCTGATAGGCTCATACACACGGTTGATACTGAGCTAAGTCACAATTACAACCTAAATGAGAAGACACGAGTGAGTGATCACCCGTACGGCTGATGAAGCCAACTCGTATGTGTGATGGTTGAATCGTACGGGTGAGTCAACAGCAGGGGTATATAAAGTCTTATGTTCATCATTTTAGGTTAAGCCTCTCATTTGTTACACACACTCATATCTGGTGAGCTCCTCCGATTCTCTCTCAACCCAAATCACCCAGGTGGTGGATAATAGCTCTAGGTGTTGATCTAATCACACTTGATTTAGTTATGGTATGACTAAATTAATCCCAAAAAGCTTAACCTATTTACTAGAGGGTTTGATTCACTTATTCCGTCATTGTGTGAGTTAAATCTGTTGATTTCTAAGTTTCTAGTCATGTTTCATCACCTTCTATTCTTTCCCCCTCAACTCATATTTTAAAGTGTTCATCAATATACTCCATCCAGTTCTGATTCTCAATATACTTATAACTTTCATATCGGTCATTCTTCTTTTTCATCTACCGCCAGAAGAATCTATTTACTTCTACTATACTCTTGGGTTTATAGTGTTTCTAGTTCTCCCGTGTCTTTATATTGCTATATGCATCGATATATATGGTTTATAATTTTTGGTTTGTCGTTGGGCTTTATATCTTCCCTTATATTTCAAAGTCTCTATTTCTATCTTCTATAATCATTGTCATCCACAGTTAATGCTCTCTTTTATTTGCTGCAATTTATACCCCAATTTCTATTTCGGAGTTTTGTCCTTTCGTTTCTTCTTCTTACGATTAAACACCGCTTGTAATGGTCCAGAATTCACAGATATGAATTTCGAAATGAACATTGTTAATGTTCTAGGAAGGAAATTGTGATGGCACGATCTTGACTTGTCAAATTACTAGAATACCTTAGAAAAGGCCGAATCATCAAGAAATATTTTCTTGATATTTTAGAGGTTAAATAGAATACAAGAGTCGTATAACATGGCACATGATGATGTTATGATCTGTGAATCATCACGTTCCATTTAGAAACTCAGCATGAATTACTGTAATATAATCACGTTGATCAAGTGTCATTATATTATACTAACTCATGCTTCAGTTTCCAACACTACTTCAAAAATATTCATATTTTAAACTCAAAGGTTTACAGAGTATAGGAACTAAACAGTTTCCTTTTTGATGTAATACAGATAGCGCAAAGAGATAAATGATTCCAGATAAGAATAGTTATGGAAATATCTTCAGAAATATGGAGGATATTTATAATGAAGATACGATGATATCTTAGAATTTCTAAGATCAGAGGATGATGAAGAATATTGTCTGTAAGGGTTTAGTGTCAGGAGCAAGGTATTCGTTAATGACTTCAGTAGACACTGAATTATTTAGATTCTTTGAAGGCAGGTTCAGTCTTTGTGATTTGTCCACAGCCTCCTTCATACTTTGCTCAATCCGTTTTCCAGTTCCAAAACTTCTCTATTTCTGAGCTTTGTTAATACACTAATCTTTATCATCAAACTTTTTACTGCTAAGGTCGTTTACAGTTTTTGTTGCTTCATCAGCATTTTGAGAACTAGTTCGCGGTTCAGAGTGTTTTTCAGAAACTTCACATTCGAAGTATGTAAGCCTTGGAAATAGACGTTATGTATAACTGTTGGCGTCAACATGCTGTGAGATTTCAAAATACTGATTGCTAATTCCCAATGATTCGTATGGTAATTCTCGTTACAAGAGGCAGATGAGTAAATGATGAGGTTTCGATAAATATAAAGATTCTTCGGAATGCCCAAGATCAGTGAAGTTGTTGGTAAGTTTATTGCTAATGTGGTGGAATATGAAAGGTTCTCCGGTAACAAAAGGGTAATCACATATATCAAAATTATGATAAGGCTACTCCGAATGAAAAATCGAAGTTGTCTTGCTGGAGCTGTGATATAATTTGCTACTTTACAAAGGAATTGCAAGGTTACTTTTGCTAATAAATGCCAAAAGATCTGACACAGATATGTGTTGAATTATGACTTTGGTTTCGAGAGCTTTTTAAGTACATAACTGTGGGTAATATGTGGTTGGATCATCATCTCGATTGCTCATTATTTGAAGTGTCTTCAGAGATTTTCGAAGGGTTTGAACACAGATTGTAATTGTTTGTATACATTTGATGTTCTAACACACTTTCGAAGTCAAAGTATAGCTTTGAAAGATGTAGGAATCTAAAAGTGATGGTACCGGTTATATCTCGAATTGAATTCTGAGATTTTAAAATCAGAATATGTAATTGGGTTTGAATGAGTATGATTGTTTTGATTTCTATGAAAGAATGTATATTATTGTGAAAGTAGGAAGTATAATTGATAATTTGCTTAATCTGATTCGAAGAATGTAACATATTAATTGTGAATTTATATATATCTCTCGGGTATTACCTACCCGTTAAAAAATTTTCACAATTAATATTTTGTACATAAGAATTTTATTACAGTCTTTATGAAAATATATATGTATATATTCTCCTCAGATGTAACATAGATTTTAATGAGTTAATACTAAATTAAACTCATTCGATTTACGGTTGGAACTAGAATTGAATAATTCCTTGAAGGCTTTAGAGGTTACATAAGTATTTCTTCAATAATATTGAAATTATGAATCAATACTTCATTATTTGTTGAGATGTGATGTTGGTTTTCGTTAAACTCTTGTGAACTTCGCAAAGTACGAATGATGTTATCTGAAAAGTTTCGGTTACATCAATGATGAAGTGTAAAATCAAATATATACTTGATTTATTAGGAATTGGAATTTGTTGAATTGAGACAGAGATTGTAGTTAACGATGGTTAAGTCACGGGTGAGGGACGTACATTATTGCATATTTGTAATATGAATTAATCGAGTAGTTAAGATTCACACACAATAGCTTAGCACGGAAAGATTTATTTTTTATTTCAAAATATATATATATATATAATATATATATAATTTCTTCAGAGGGAATGAGTTAATTCTTTATAACTTGTTGATACAATATACACGTTATTGATTCGTAATGATGTCCACAGTGATTCTTGAACTGACGGAGTTTGTGATATTATAGGTGTTGTTGATTCCGATGTTGACTGTACTGACAATGTTGGTGACGTTGACGGTACTGTTGATGCTGTTGGTAAAACAAGTTTAACTTGTTAATCACACACCATTTTTTTTTTCAGGGTTTCTACTCTTCCTTCTATCATTTTGGTTCGCTTAACTGATTTATGGTTAGGGCTAGATTAGATAATCTCTAAGACTTTAGAGATTATATAATCGCCGCGGAATGTTTCTCCAATGAAGTTATGAATTAATACTTCATCAGTTATTGTTGTTGGTACTCCTTGGTATCTATGGTGCGTATGACGTTGATACTAGTGGGACAGATTGTGAAGTTGAGGTTTATAACGTGGTTGTGGTTGGAGGTGGTAATGGTACTGTTGGCGTTGATGATGGTGGTACTGGTTATGCTGCTGATGCTGCTGCCGGTGTTTGTAATCTCTGCACCATATTCTCCAAAGCCACTACCCGAGCGCGAAGTTCGTTGACTTCTTCTATTATTCCAGGATGATTGTCGGTCGGAACGAGCGGATAAACAAAATCTAGAATTTTATGTAGTATATAATCGTGACGAGATACCCTGGAAATGAGAGAGAAAATGGTGTCTCGAACAGGTTCGCCGGTAAGTGCTTCAGGTTCTTCGCCAAGAGGGCAATGTGGTGGATGGAAAGGATCGCCTTCTTTTTGTTTCCAATGATTGAAGAGGCTACGAACCCATCCCCAATTCATCCAGAATAGGTGATGACTGATTGGTTGATCCATTCCGGTCACACTGCTTTCGGAGCTTGAGTGAGATTCCATTTCAGAATCCGAGTGACTTGAACTGATGACAAATTCCATTTCGTACGATTGGATAAAGGATTTTCGATATAAAATGATTTTTCGGCTATCGGGTGGTATTCTATTTACATAGGATATCTATATATAGATATCAAAAGATTTCATAGATTACGGAGGAATTTGCGGGATATGTCAGGAAAAGTTTAAAGTAACAGATACGATAAGATATGATTTAGAAGATACGCTAAGATATGAATTTTGTCTATACACTACTCATGCAATTAATGTAGCAAGACGTGTCTAGACTAATAATGATAAGCAGGTAATTTCCTATGGATGATAAGCAGATGATTTCCGACTAGAAATGATAAGCAAAACTTTTGACATGCAGACACGGTCGAAGTCCAGACTCACTAATGCATCCTAACGACTTATTAGTTAGACACACTAATGCAGACCTGGTTCGCTAAGACCACCGCTCTGATACCAACTGAAAGAACCCGTTCATATACATTATAAACGATTCACAATAGTTGATTACATTGCGAGGTATTTGACCTCTATATGATACATTTTACAAACATTGCATTCGTTTTTAAAAGACAATCTTTCTTTACATCAAAAATTGACAGGCATGCATACCATTTCATAATATTCACTATCCAACTATAAATTGATTTAATAATAATCTTTGATGAACTCAATGACTCGAATGCAACGTTCTTCGAAATATGCTATGAAAGACTCCAAGTAATATCTTTAAAATGAGCAAATGCACAGAGGAAGATTTCTTTAACACCTGAGAATAAACATGCTTTAAAGTGTCAACCAAAAGGTTGGTGAGTTCATTAGTTTATCATAATCATTTATTTCCATCATTTTAATAGACCACAAGAATTTCATTTCCAGTTCTCATAAATATACGTCCCATGCATAGAGACAAAAAATAATCATTCATATGGTGAACACCTGGTAACCGACATTAACTAGATACATATAAGAATATCCCCTATCATTCCGGGATCCTCCTTCGGACATGATATAAATTTCGAAGTACTAAAGCATCCGGTACTTTGGATGGGGTTTGTTAGGCCCAATAGATCTATCTTTAGGATTCGCGTCAATTAGGGTGTCTGTTCCCTAATTCTTAGATTACCAGACTTTAATAAAAAGGGGCATATTCGATTTCGATAATTCAACCATAGAATGTAGTTTCAATTACTTGTGTCTATTTCGTCAAACATTTATAAAAGCGCATGTATTCTCAGTCCCAAAAATATAAAGGGTAAAAAGGCAAATGAAACTCACCATACTGTATTTCGTAGTAAAAATACATATAACGTCATTGAACAAGTGCAAGGTTGGTCTCGGATTCACGAACCTAAATTAATTATATATATTTATGTGTTGGTCAATATTTGTCTAACAAATTAGGTCAAGTCATAGTGTACCACAATCCTAATGCTCGAGACTAATATGCAAAAGTCAACAAAAGTAAATTTGACTCAAAATAATTTCTAAAAATCTATACATAATTAATATATAGTTTAAATATCGTCGTTTTATATTTTTAAATATTTTTAAAGATTTATTAGAGTAAATAATATAATTTATTTATTAATAAATAAAATTTTATATTATATTTATATAATAAAATATACTTTTATATATATTAAGTAATAAAATTTATAGGATTCATTTAATATTATAAAGATAATATGATAGGTATTATTAAAGTAAGTTATTACACGTAGTAAAATATGTTTGTATCAAATATTTATTTGATAAAATAATATCTATAATGATAATAAGTAAAAGTTGTATTATTTTGTAATAATAATTATTATTATAAAAATATCAATATTTATAATTACTAAGATGACATTATGATAAACGATAATTCTAATTATGATAACTTTAATATTTACGATAAATTTTAATATTATCTTTAAAATAATAATTCTATTTAAAATAATAATAATAATGATATTTTATAGTAACAATGACATTTCTATTAAAATGATAATTTTTGTTAAAATGATAGTTTTAATACTAACGATAATTTTAATAATAATAGTAATGATAAAAATAATAAGAACGATAATTTTATCTAAATTAATATCTTATAATATTTTAATTTCATCATGATACTCTTACCCATTATTTCCTAATCGTTTCGTTTAATTGCTTTTAATCGTCTTTTATATCGTGTTCGTAATAATGATAATAATAGTAATCAAAATAATTAGGTGTTACAAATATTTGTTTTAATTACACTAATATTAATAATGATAGTTACTATAACATTATTAACGATAATACTAATAATTATCTTAATGATAATATAGTAATAATAATATTAACAATAACAATAACCATTTTTAAATAATGATATATATATTAATAATGATAATAATAATAATAATACCAATAATAATAATAATAATAATAATAATAATAATAATAATTGGATAATAATAATAATACTAATTATAACTTTAACGATAATAACGATAGTAATAATAATAAAAAATAACAATTTTTTAATGATAAATCCTTTTATTGATAAAGATAATAATAATAATAATAATAAGATAAAACTAGAACGACGATAATAACGACGATAATAATAATCATTTTTAATAATAATACAAAAATTCGATGGACTATAACTTCAAATCCGTTCATCGAAATCATTCGATATCTAAATGAAAAGTTCTTAATTTTTCGTTAGCTTTCCAACGACATGCATATCTTATACCTTATCTCAGTCGCATATATAACTAATTCAGGATTCAACATAACCTAACTAAAGGCAATATCAAAAGTACAAATATGCATAATCCTATATACTCGAGCACTAGTCAAGGATACACTATTAGTATGTAAAAGTTAAATTATGAGTACTCACGTATCAATATTGAGATTTAATATTGCAGGAAAGTTACGTAGACGCAACGGAGATGATAAACACTATATTGACCTCACGAGCATACCCATGAACCATACCCAATCACCTCCATAGCTATAACCCATAATTTCCTTAATCCAATCCCACTCGAAAAACAATTTCAAAATCACTCGGATAGCACTCTGACGTAATATTTTATGTATACTAATAATATCTTGAAATAATACGGAGTAAATATATATATGTAAATCGATTGAGAGAGTTTAGAGAAAAATATTTTCAAGTTTCTATGAAATAATGAAACCTATTGAATTCTATTTATAATAGATTTTTGAATTATTAAAGTGAATTATTAAAGTATGAATTATTAAAGTGAATTATTAAGGTATGAATTATTAAAGTGAATTATTAAAGTATGAATTATTAAAGTGAATTATTAAAGTATGAATTATTAAAGTGAATTATTAAAGTATGAATTATTAAAGTGAATTATTAAAGTTAAAGTAAAAGTAAAAATAAAGTAAAGGTAAAGTTTAAGTATAGTAAAAGTATAAAACTATGTACGTATAATACGCGTATAAATATATATAATATTAATTTAAATCGTTATATATATTTAATAAAATAAAATATAAATATCGTTATCTTTATCATACTGGTTAAGTAATGAGTTGTCAAAAGTGGTTCTAGATATTTATAAAAGTTATATACATTTTAATAATAAAGTTCTTTTTAAACTGAAAACGTTTTTGTACGTTTGAAACTAAATCAAATAAATATAATAATTTTGTTTTCCAAAACCAAATATATTTTTAAGAATCATTTTGTTTAAAGGTTAAAATAATGGAAATTGTTATATCATAAAATGTTTTAGAAAAGTAGAATCATATATATTCATAATAGGTTTCAAGTTTTAAATTACAGTTTGTTGGTGAAGCATGGGATAAAGTTCAAAGATTAAATAAACGTATGAAATCATCTTAATGAAAAATATCGAGTTACTTAACTTGTCGATATCCAACATCTAAGTTATTTACACTTCACGTTCTTACTTATAAATCACTTTACCATTTTCCGAATGTTGTCAAAAAGAATAGATTTCTTAAATCACAGTGGACCTCATAACATAGACCCGTAATCATATCATAATGTATCTGATAAATCAATCATTTGATATTATCTTCTAATTCCATCGATAAACATATTGAAACAAATACGTTCATGTAAAGTATTATACGTTTAATACTTTATTAATATTCTCAAGTTATAATATATATATACATATATATACATATTTATTTATATATAACGGTTCGTGAATCGTCAGAATTTGGTTGAGGTTATAATGAATGTATGAACACAATTTAAAATTCTTGAGATTTAACTTAACAAACTTTGATTATCGTGTCAGAATAATATAAAGATAAAGTTTAAATTTGGTTGGAAATTTCCAGGTTGTCACATGGGGACCCTTAGAAGCTGTAGAATTGGCCGGGCCAATTAGGGAATTACTTGTACAGAGGTATGGTAATTCTACTTTTAATGACTGGGTACGTTTATTCACCATGCGTAGACCTGTATATAAAGTATGGTGTGAAGAATTGTTGTGTAGTATAGAGTTGAATGATCGGGTAGCTAGTTTAACCGATCGTTCTTTTATTAGATTTTTGTTAGGCGGTTCGATGTGCCACATGTCTTTACTGGACATGGCTCAGGTTTTACGTATATATACGCCTGAGGAGTTAGCATATGCCGATTGTAGAGGGTTGATACTAAACGGTAGAAAGATAGATAAAAATTTTGATACACACGGTGTGTGGAGTCAAATGACAAGCCATCACCGTTTCAAAGGGGGAAATTACTCTTATTTGGATATAGATAGAGCCGAATTAAGAGTGATTCATAGGTTTTTAGCTAATTCGATTACACAAAGGGGTAAGAACAAGGAAAAGGTAAATGAACAGGATTTGTTTTACCATATGTGTATTCGAGACCCACAAAGCGCTGTAAGTATACCGTATTGTGTGGGTTATTATTTATCAGCTATGGTTAGGGGGATGAGACCGCATAGCATAATAGGAGGTGGTATTTTTATTACTTTGATTGGTGAATATCTCGGTGTGGATATAAGTCGGGGGGATTATTAGTAGAAGAACCAGAACCCCGCGATACTATAGGTTTAAATGTATACCATGGTGCGAAAGTTTTGAAGAGGCGAAATAACGCCGCAGTACCATACCATGGTAGACATCCACAGGTTGAGAGAAACCAACAGCAAGGTAATGTAGGAGGGGGAAATGAGATGCAAGAAATGCAAAGGTTTATAGCTTCACAGGAGTACAAAAATGCTAGACAGAGAGCATTTGAAGATTGGCAAGTTCATCAGAACCAAATCATAGCTCATTGCCAACATATAGGTAGAAACTATATTCCTACACCGAAACCCATCTTCCCTCCCTGGTCTATAGAGATGCAACCACCGTATCCTACGTATAACCCTGCCGAAGCATTCTATAGCACCTATGGTTATGCCTGGAACCCCTATTGGTACCAGTATCATCCCTAGTATACTTAGTTTTATTTATTTTGTAATTTGTAATGATTGATACGTTTAATACTTTTGTTAATATTGTAATAGTTTTTATAATTGTCTAACTTTTATTCTTAGATTTTAATAATTTTTGAATGTGGGGTAATATACCAAACTTCAAAAATATGTATATATGTTTGCAGTTTATCTTATGTACACAACAGGGTAAAACAACGCATTTTCAAAGACTGGCATTAAGTTCAGCAAAAGCAACTAATTTTGACGACAAGATGCAACATATATGTGAAATAACAACAAGACGGAATGAACAAATGATGTGCACCATTTATCATTCAGCAAACAAACGCCAATATATTTGGAAACTTTGGTAAAAATTTAATCATTTTCACACAAATCACCCTCAATAATTTAAATTATTACTGATTTCTTGCAAATGAGGGCATTGCTAGATCTTAAGTGTGGGAAGGGGTTAAATTCTTTCGGATTTTAAAATTTTTTACTTTATACACTTGGTTACCATTAAAAATACTAGTAAAGCAGTAGTTGTATTAGAATCTAGTGCTCTCTGATAAAAAAGAATAGCCCTAGTCTTATATACTGACTACCCAATTCTAGTAAAATTTTTCAAAATTTTCAATTAAATGAACTCAAAATCATGTTTATACATATTTATGAACGATAAAACTAGGTTTTAACACCGAAATTATTGTTACCTCGGAAAGGACATAAATTGAGAAACAAACCAAAATGTTAAAATTCATTTAAAATAGAATAGAGGACGATAAAAAGGAAAATAAAAGCCAAGTGTGGGAAAATTTACCAAGTTATCTTAAACATATGTCACATATATCTGTAACAAATAACTGAAAATACTTTTGCTTTGGACTAAACTAAACTGTTTTACCCGATGAAAGAAAAGAAGAGATGGATCTACACGATGAATCAATTCCATCATTAAAAGGAAGTAAAGTCTTCCGAAAAAGAAACGCGCTTCTTGATTTAGGTCATGAAGTTGTCGTCCAGGCCAGCTGTAGGTTGACGAAAAATCCAGAAAAGTCATCACTAAAATCAGCAGGAAATCCACGGACCTCAGCATTAAACAGGGTCGCCAAGTGGTCAGATTTATCCTAACCATGAGAAGGATTTATCTCGTACAATGGGGGGGGCACCATGCAAATTAGCTGGATAAGACTAATGAATCAGATCCCCATAAAGGATAATCTCCTTAAAGATTAAAAATCAGCTTTTAAGACTGATATTACTCAATCCTAGAGATTGACCTTAAAGATTGAGAATTACAAACTCATGGAATTCAATGATATCTAAACTCGAGCTTGAACGAGAAAATATTTTGATCAAAAATTACAAACCGATTTGTTTTCTGAAAACCCTATTTTCAATGCGTTCATTACCATTGAACGTAAAATCCTAGGAATTCACCTGGAATTCATTAGGTCACCTGAACCAAATCGGGTGTCAACCGTAAGAACGGTGGTTGCATAGTGGTCAAAGACAGGACCTTGTGCCATACCGAAAAATTATAAGGGTGAGCTTTACTATTGCTCCTACCAAGGATAGTAATTGCGTCTGACACGTTATAGACCATAATTAAAAGCATGTCAGGGGACATTGCCTTAACAGTTGCTTGTTCAACGCTTTCCTTTACAACCGGACGGTAGTTTACCGAAAGGTAATATACGGGACAAGTAAACTGGACGTGTTGCTTTCCAAATACAAGGTTAGCAAGTGGGTAACACAAAACCATAAGTTTTGAGCTAAAATTTTCAAATCTGAAACCCACCAAACCCACAAAAATATTTTGCAAACACCGGTAAAGGGTTATTCCGGAAAACTTATCTAGGGTAAAAACTAGATTTAATTTTCAAAAGATCAAATGTTTTCATAAAGATCCAGTTTCCTTAATGGATCTAAATTTTTATAGTCATGTGGGACTGTAAACCATATCGTTACTACCATTGTTTATACCGCCGTAAAGAAATCACTGATGTACAAAGTGTGAAGAATAAAGAAGTGATTCTAGTATTTCAAGACGATATTGCTTGAGGACAAGCAACGCTCAAGTGTGGGAATATTTGATAATGCTAAAAACGAACATATATTTCATAGCATTATTCCTCAAGAAAGACAAGCTTTTAGTTGCAATTGTTCTATTTACAAGTGATATTCGTTTAAATAATAAAAGGTGAAGACAAAAGACATATTCGACGAATTGAAGACGCAAACGACCAAAAAGCTCAAAAGTACAAAATACAATCAAAGAGGTTCCGATTATTGATAAGAAACGTCTCGAAATTACAAGAGTACAAGATTCAAAACGCAAAGTACAAGATATTAAATTGTACGCAAGGACGTTCGAAAATCCGGAACCGGGACATGAGTCAACTCTCAACGCTCGACGCAACGGACTAAAAATTACAAGTCAACTATGCACATAAATATAATATAATATATAAATAATTCTTAAAAATTATATATATATTATATTAATATTTAAAACCGTCGGCAAGAAAGACTCCAAAAGGGACTGAGCTGTAATTTCAAACTCTGCGACTCGCGGAGTTTGAAGGCAAAAATGCCGCGAGTCGCGGAGCCCCAAAAGTCAAAAATCCGTATAAAAGCAAACGAATTCTGATCGCAAAAATCACACAAAAAATCCATCCATCTCTCTATCTATATCGTATATATTTATATTTATATTTTAATTTTAATTTTAATTTTAATTTTAATCCTAATAATAAGGGTATGTTAGCGAATGTTGTAAGGGTGTAAGTCGAAATTCTGTCCGTGTAACGCTACGCTATTTTTAATCATTGTAAGTTATGTTCAACCTTTTTATATTAATGTCTCGTAGCTAAGTTATTATTATGCTTATTTAATCCGAAGTAATCATGATGTTGGGCTAATTACTAAAATTGGGTAATTGGGCTTTGTACCATAATTGGGGTTTAGATAAAAGAACGACACTTGTAGAAATTAGACTATGGGCTATTAATGGGTTTTATATTAACTAAACAATACCTTGTTAATTTAATATACAAACTTATAATTCGACATATTTATATATAACCACATACGCTTGACTGGGTACGGTGGGCGGGATATCTATAAATACCAATAATTATTCATTTTACCGGATACGGAATTGGATTAATAGTTAATAGACTTGTTGAAACAGGGGTGAATTACATTCAAGGGTAATTGGTGTAATTGTTAACAAAGTAGAAAAACCTTGGTTTACACGCAGTCGATAACCTGGTGTATTCATTAAACAAAGTATTAAAACCTTGTTACAATTCGAATCCCCAATTAGTTGGAATATTTGACTTCGGGAATAAGAATAATTTGACGAAGGCTTTCGCTCTTTATATTTATGACTGATGGACTATTATGGACAAATCCGTAAGGACATATTAAATAATCCAGGACAAAGGACAATTAACCCATGGGCATAAAACTAAAATCAACACGTCAAACATCATGATTACGGAAGTTTAAATAAGCATAATTATTTTATTTCATATTTAATTTCCTTTATTTTATATTTAATTGCACTTCTAATTATCGCATTTTTATTGTTATTTTATTGCACTTTTAATTATCGTACTTTTTAATTATCGCAAGTTTATTTTATCGCACTTTTATTATTCACAATTTCATTATCGTTATTTACTTTATGCTTTAATTTAAGTCTTGTATTTATTTTTAATATTTTACATTTGGTTTTAACTGCGACTAAAGTTTTAAAATCGACAAACCGGTCATTAAACGGTAAAAACCCCCCTTTATAATAATAATATTACTTATATATATGTTTGTATTTTTATAAAAGTAAACTAATATAGCGTTAAGCTTTGTTTAAAAAGATTCCCTGTGGAACGAACCGGACTTACTAAAAACTACACTACTGTACGATTAGGTACACTGCCTATAAGTGTTGTAGCAAGGTTTAAGTATATGCATTCTATAAATAAATAAATATCTTGTGTAAAATTTTATCGTATTTAATAGTATTTTCTGTAAAAATAAGCTATTTTCGTATACCACGCTGCAAACATCTCAAATATTGCTTATCGTGTCGGAAACATATAAAGATTAAAGTTTAAATTTGGTTGGAAATTTTCCGGGTTGTCACAGTACCTACCCGTTAAAGAAATTTCGTCCCAAAATTTGAGTGGAAAGGTCGTGAATGATAATAAGTATGTTTTCATGATGCATACGGGCTGAAA
The DNA here is from genome assembly GCF_046630445.1 of Rutidosis leptorrhynchoides. Lineage (NCBI taxonomy): Eukaryota > Viridiplantae > Streptophyta > Magnoliopsida > Asterales > Asteraceae > Rutidosis > Rutidosis leptorrhynchoides. Next base: position 185,716,530 of record NC_092339.1, read on the forward strand.
ATTAGAGTTTTATCATCAGCGAATAATTTGGATAAACAATCCATTTATATGAAGAGTACGAATGAAGCTAACATAGAAGAGTGAAATGAGTAAGTGTAGATTCATCTTATCATTTGACGTAGATATGATTGATTCCCAGATTTCAAGGGATTTGAAGAAAATCTTATTAATAAGATTTGACTCTCCGGTAATCAAGGGAATTAGGATCCGCTTTAAATGCGATCGTCCATTTTAACTGTTCTGTAGGATATTTTCTTATAAATTCACCTCCTTCGTTTCCTTACAACTCACACCTTCTGTTGATGCATTTTATACAAGTTCCTAGACATCTACCCGCGTCCATTGCAGGTACAACAGTTTACAGGCCACCATGATTGCTCGTTATTATCCTATCCGTGTTTGTATGTGGTTACAGGAACTGCAGGAATGAGATTTAGATGTTTAACTATGTTAGACTTAATCAGACGTACGAGTGAAGCCTCACTAGTACAACTGACAGGCTCATACGCACGGTTGATGCTGAGCTAAGTTACAATTACAACCTAAATGAGAAGACACGAGTGAGTGATCACCCGTACGACTGATGAAGCTAACTCGTACGTGTGATGAATGAATCGTATAGGTGAGTCAATAGCAGGGTATATAAAGTCTTATGTTCTTCATTTTTGGTTAAGCCTCTCATTTGTTACACACACTCAGATCTAGTGAGCTCTTTCGATTTCTCTCTCAGTCCAAATCACCCAGGTGGTGAATAATAGCTCTAGGTGTTGATCTAATCACACTTGATTTAGTTGTGGTTTGACTAAATTAATCAAAAAAAAAAACTTAACCTATTCACTAGAGGGTTTGATTCACTTATTCCGCCATTGTGTGAGTTAAATCTGTTGATTTCTAAGTTCCTAGTCATGTTTCATCACCTTCTATTCTTTCCCCCTCAACTCATATTTTAAAGTATTCATCAATATGCTCCATCCAGTTCTGATTCTCGATATACTTCTAACTTTCATATCGGTCATTCTTCTTTTTCATCTACCACCGGAAGAATCTATTTACTTCTACTATACTCTTGGGTTTATAGTGTTTCTAGTTCTCCCATGTCTTTATATTGCTATATGCATCGATATATATGGTTTATAATTTCTGGTTTGTCGTTGGGATTTATATGTTCCCTTATATTTCAAAGTATCTGCTTCTGTCTTCTATAATCATTATCATTCACAGTTAATGCTCTCTTTTATTTGCTGCAATTTATACCCCAATTTCTATATCGGAGTTTTGTCCTTTCGTTTCTTCTTCTTGCGATTAAGCACCGCTTGTAATGGTCCAGAATTAACAGATATGAATTTCGGAATGAACATTGTTAATGTTCTAGGAAGGAAATTGTGATGGCACGATCTTGACTTGTCAAATTACTAGAATACCTTGGAAAAGGCCGAATCATCAAGAAATATTTTCTTGATATTTTAGAGGTTAAATAGAATACAAGAGTCGTATAACATGGCACATGATGATGTTATGATCTGTGAATCATCACGTTCCATTTAGAAAGTCAGCATGACTTACTGTAATATAATCACATTGATCAAGTGTCATTATATTATACTAATTCATGCTTCAGTTCCCAACATTACTTCAAAATATTCCTATTTTAAACTTGAATGTTTCAGAATTTTGAAACTAAAATAGTTTCTTTTATGATGTAATACAAATAGCGCGAAGAGGTAAATGATTTCAAATAAGAAAAATTAAGAAAATATCTTCAGAAATATGGAGGATATTTATAATGAAAGATATGATGATATTTTAGAATTTCTAATATCAAAGGATGATGAAGAATATTGTCCGCAGGGGTTTAGAGTCAGGAGCAAGGTATTCGTTAATGACTTCAGCAGGTACTGAATCATTTGGATCCTTTGAAGTCAGGTTCAGTCTTTGTAATTTGTCCACAGCCTCCTTCCTACTTTGCTCAATCCATTTTCCAGTTCCAAAACTTCTCTTTTTCTGCGCTTTGCCAACACACTTCTTCATTATCATCCAGCTTTTACCGTTTAAAGTCGTTTATAGTTTTTGCTGCTTCATCAGCATTTTTTTTTCCATTTTCAGAGAACCAATTCGTAGTTCGGAGTGTTTTTCAGAAACTTCACATTTAAATTAAGTCCAGAAGATAGACGTTATATATACATATATAACTGTTGGCGTAGACATCCTGCGAGATTTCAAAATACTGATTGCTAATTCCCAATGATTCGTATGGCAATTCTCATTACAAGATGCGAATGAGTAAATGATGGGGTTTCAATGAATAATTATAATGACTTTTTGGAGAGGCTAAAGTCAAAGGGTAATGAAGTTGTTGGGACATCTGCTAATAATGTGGTGGAATGTAAAAGGTTCCCTGGTAACGAAGGTGTATATCTTAAGGTTATAATAAGGTTAGTCTGACTGAAAAGTTGAAGTTGACTTGCTTGAGCTGTGACAAAATTGGCTACTTTGAATAGGAGTCGCAAAGTTAATTTTGCTAATAAATTCCAAAGAATCTGACGCGGATACGTTGTTTAAACTTTTACTTTGGTTTCAAGAGTTTTTCGGGTACATAACTGTGGGTAACATGTGGTTGGATCATCATCTCGATTGCTCATCATTCGAAGTGTCTTCAGAAATTTTCGAAGGGTTTGAACACAGATTGTAATCGTTAACATACATTTGATGTTCTAACACAGTTTTGAAGTCAAAATATAGCTTGTGAAAGATGTAAGGATCTAAGAGTGATGATTTTGGTCATATCTCAAGTTGAATTTTGAGATTTCAAAATCAGAATATGTAATTAAATTTTGAATGAGTATGGTTGTTTTAATTTCTATAAAAGAATGTATATTGTTGTGAAAGTAGGGAGTATAATGGATGATTTGCTGAATCAGATTCGAAGAATGTAACATATTAATTGTGAATTTATATATCTCTCGGATATTACCTACCCGTTAAAAAAAAATTTCACAATTAATATTTTGTACAAAAGAATTTTATTACAGTCTTTATGAAAATATATATATGTATATTTTCTTCAGATGTAACATAGATTTAATGAGTTAATGTTAAATTAAACTCATTTGATTTACGGTTGAAACTAGAATTGAATAATCCCTAAAGGCTTTAAAAAGTACATAACTTTTACGCAGTATTTCTTTAATGACATTGAAATTATGAATCAATACTTCGTTATTTGTTGATGTATGATGTTTTGTTCGTGGAATTCTTGTGAATTTCGCAAAGTACGAATGATGTTATCTGAAAAGTTTCGGGTACATCGATGATGAAAGTGTAAAATTAAATATATACTTGATTTATTATGAATTGGAATTTGTTGAATTGCGACAGAGATTGTAGTTAACGCTGGTTAAGTTGCGGCCGAAGGACGTACATTATTGCATATTTGTAATATGAATTAACCGAGTAGTTAAGATTCACACACAATAGCTTAGCATGGAAAGATTTATTTCAAATATATATATATATATATATATATATATATATATATATATATATATATATATATATATATATATATATAATATACATATAATTTCTTCAGGTGGAATGAGTTAATTCTTCATAACTCGTTGATACAATATACACGTTATTGATTCGTAATGATGTCCACAGTGATTCTTGAACTGACGGAGTTTGTGATGTTATCGGTGTTGTTGATTCGGATGTTGACTGTACTGACGATGCTGGTAACGCTGACGGTACTGTTGATGCTGTTGGTAAAGCAAGTTTAGCTTGTTAATCACACACCATTTTTGTCAGGGTTTCTACTCTTCCTTCTATCATTTTGGTTCGCTTAACTGATTTATGGTTAGGGCTAGATTAGATAATCTCTAAGACTTTAGAGATTACATAATCGCCGCGGAATGTTTCTCCAATGAAGTTATGAATTAATACTTCATCAGTTATTGTTGTTGGTACTCCTTGGTATATATGGTACGTATGACGTTGATGCTCGTGGGACAGATTGTGAAGTTGAGGTTTACGACGCGGTTGTGGCTGGAGGTGGTAATGGTACTGTTGGCGTTGATGATGGTGGTACTGGTTATGCTGCTGATGCTGCTGCCGGTGTTTGTAATCTCTGCACCATATTCTCCAAAGCCACTACCCGAGCGCGAAGCTCGTTGACTTCTTCTATTACACCGGGGTGATTGTCGGTTCGGACGAGCGGATAAATAAAATCTAAAATTTGATGTAATATATAATCGTGACGAGATACTCTGGAAATGAGCGAGAAAATGGTGTTTCGGACAGGTTCGCTGGTAAGTGCTTCAGGTTCTTCGTCAAGAGGGCAATGTGGTGGATGGAAGGGATCACCTTCTTCTTGTCTCCAATGATTGAGGAGGCTACGAACCCATCCCCAATTCATCCAGAATAGGTGATGACTGATTGGTTGATCTATTTCGGTCACACTGCTTTCGGAGCTTGAATGGGATTCCATTTCGGAATCTGAGTGACTTGAACTGATGACGAATTCCATTTCGTACGATTGGATAAAGGATTTTTTTTTCGATATGAAATGATTTTGGCTAGCGGATGTTATTCTAATTACATAGAATATATATATATATATATATATATATATATATATATATATATATATATATATATATATATATATATATATATATATATATATATATATATATATATAGATCAAAACATTTCGTAGATTACGGAGGACTTTGCGGGATATGTCAGGCAAAGTTTAAAGTAACAGATACGATAAGATATGATTTAGCAGATATGCTAAGATATGAATTTTTGTCTATACACTATTCATGCAATCAATGCAGCAAGACGTGTCTTAGACTAAAAATGATAAGCAGGTAATTTTATAAGGATGATAAGTAGTTAATTTTTGACACAAAATTATAAGCAAAACTTTTGACATGCAGACACGGTCGAAGTCCAGACTCACTAATGCATCCTATCGACTTATCAGTTAGACACATTAATGCAGACCTGGTTCGCTAAGACCACCGCTCTGATACCAACTGAAATGACCCGTTCATATACATTATAAACGATTCACAATAGTTGATTACATTGCGAGGTATTTGACCTCTATATGATACATTTTACAAACATTGCATTCGTTTTTAAAAGACAAAATTTCTTTACATCGAAAATTGACAGGCATGCACACCATTTCATAATATCCACTATCCAACTATAAATTGATTTAATAATAATCTTTGATGAACTCAATGACTCGAATGCAACGTTCTTCGAAATATGCTATGAAAGACTCCAAGTAATATCTTTAAAATGAGCAAATGCACAGCGGAAGATTTCTTTAACACCTGAGAATAAACATGCTTTAAAGTGTCAACCAAAAGGTTGGTGAGTTCATTAGTTTATCATAATCATTTATTTCCATCATTTTAATAGACCACAAGAATTTCATTTCCAGTTCTCATAAATATACGTCCCATGCATAGAGACAAAAATAATCATTCATATGGTGAACACCTGGTAACCGACATTAACTAGATACATATAAGAATATCCCCTATCATTCCGGGATCCTCCTTCGGACATGATATAAATTTCGAAGTACTAAAGCATCCGGTACTTTGGATGGGGTTTGTTAGGCCCAATAGATCTATCTTTAGAGTTCGCGTCAATTAGGGTGTCTGTTCCCTAATTCTTAGATTACCAGACTTAATAAAAAGGGGCATATTCAGTTTCGATCATTCAACCATAGAACGTAATTTCGATTACTTGTGTCTATTTCGTAAAACAGTTATAAAAACAGCGCATGTATTCTCAGTCCCAAAAATATATATTGCAAAAGCATTTAAAAAGAGATTAATGAAACTCACGCATATAAATATTTTAAAACAGTTAATAAAACATTTCATGTATTCTCAGCCCAAAAATGTAATGAGTAAGAGGGAGCAAATGAAACTCACCATACTGTATTTCGTAGTAAAAACACATATAACGTCATTGAACAAGTGCAAGGTTGGCCTCGGATTCACAAACCTAAATTAATTATATATAATTATGTGTTGGTCAATAATTTTCTAACAAATTAGGCCAAGTCATAGTGTACCACAATCCTAATGCTCGAGACTAATATGCAAAAGTCAACAAAAGTAAATTTGACTCAAAATAATTTCCAAAAATCTATACATGATTAATATATAGTTTAAATATCGTCGTTTTATATTTTTAAATATTTTTAAAAGATTTATTAGAGTAAATAATATAATTTATTAATTAATAAATAAAATTTTATATTAAATTTATATAATATAATATACTTTTATATATATTAAGTAATAAAATTTATAGGGTTCATTTAATATCATAAAGATAATATGATAGGTATTATTAAAGTAAATTATTACACGTAGTAAAATATGTTTGTATCACATATTTATTTGATAAAATAATATCTATAATGATAGTAAGTAAAAGTTGTATTATTTTGTAATAATAATTATTATTATAAAAATATCAATATTTATAATTACTAAGATGACATTATGATAAAACGATAATTCTAATTATGATAACTTTAATATTTACGATAATTTTTAATATTATCTTTAAAATAATAATTTTAATATTATCTTTAAAATAATAATTCTATTTAAAATAATAATAATAATGATATTTTATAGTAACAATGACATTTATATTAAAATGATAATTTTTGTTAAAATGATAGTTTTAATACTAACGATATTTTTAATAATAATAGTAATGATAAAAATAATAAGAACGATAATTTTATCTAAATCAATATCTTATAATATTTTAATTTCATCATGATACTCTTACTCATTATTTCCTAATCGTTTCGTTTAATAGCTTTTAATCATCTTTTATATCGTGTTCATAATAATGATAATAATAGTAATCAAAATAATTAGGTGTTACAAATATTTGTTTTAATTACACTAATATTAATAATGATAGTTACTATAACATTTTTAACGATAATACTAATAATTATCTTAATGATAATATAGTAATAATAATAATAACAATGACAATATCCATTTTTAAATAATGATATATATATTAATAATGATAATAATAATAATAATAATAATACTAATAATAATAATAATAATAATTGGATAATAATTATAATAATACTAATTATAACTTTAACGATAATAACGATAGTAATAATAAAAAAAATAACAATTTTTAATGATAAATCCCTTTTATTGATAAAGATAATAATAATGATAATAATAAGATAAAACTAGAACGACGATAAAAATGAAGATAATACTAATCATTTTTAATAAAAATATCGAAAATTCAATTGATTATAACTTCTAATCCGTTCATTGAAACCATTCGATATCTAAAGGAAAAGTCCTTAATTTTTCGCTAGCTTTCCTAGGACATGCATATCTTATACCTTATCTCAACCGCAAGTGTAACTAATTCAATATTCAACCTAACCTGTCTAAGGGCAATATCAAAAGTACAAGTATGCATAATCCTAAATACTCGAGCACTAGTCAGGAATACACTATTAGTATGTAAAAGTTAAATTATGAGTACTCACGTATCAATATTGAGATTCAATATTGCAGGAAAGGTATGTAGACGCAACGGAAATGATAAACACTATATTGACCTCATGAGCATACCCATGAACCATACTCAATCACCTCCATAGATATAACCCATAATTTCCTTAATCCTATCCTACTTGAAAAACAATTTTGAAATCACTCGGACAGCACTCCGTCGTAATATTTTATGTATACTAATAATATCTTGAAATAATACGGAGTAAATATATATATGTAAATCGATTGAGAGAGTTTAGAGAAAAATATTTTTCAAGTTTCTATGAAATAATGAAACCTATTGAATTCTATTTATAATAGATTTTTGAATTATTAAAGTATGAATTATTAAAGTGAATTATTAAAGTATGAATTATTAAAGTGAATTATTAAAGTATGAATTATTAAAGTATGAATTATTAAAGTGAATTATTAAAGTATGAATTATTAAAGTGAATTATTAAAGTTAAAGTAAAGTAAAAATAAAGTAAAGGTAAAGTTTAAGTATAGTAAAAGTATAAAACTATGTACGTATAATACACGTATAAATATATATAATATTAATTTAAATCGTTATATATATTTAATAAAATAAAATATAAATATCATTATCTTTATCATACTAGTTAAGTAATGAGTTGTTAAAAGTAGTTCTAGATATTTATAAAAGTTATATACGTTTTAATAATAAAGTTCTTTTTAAACTGAAAACGTTTTTGTACGTTTGAAACTAAATAGATCAATCGAGTCTTTATGAGATTCAATCTTCCACTATCCTTTGTCTAGTTCTCAATGATTGACAATTTGTTCTTATTTATAAATCACTTTACCATTTTCCGAATATTGTTAAAACGGAAAGATTTCTCAAATCAACGTGGGCCTTTCAACAGAGACTTGTAATCATAATTCAATATATCTGATAATTCAATCATTTGATCTTATCTTCTAATTCCATTGATAAATATTTTGAAATAGATACAATCATATAAAGTATTTAATCTAATATTTTGTTTACGTTTCAAGTTATAATATATATACACATATACATATATAATCATATTCGTTTAATGGTTCGTGAATCGTTGGAACATGGTCGAGGTTGAATGAATGTATGAACATAGTTTAAAATTCTTGCAATTTAACTTAACAAATATTGCTTATCGTGTCGGAAACATATAAAGATTAAAGTTTAAATTTGGTTGGAAATTTTCGGGTTGTCACATAGAAATCATGAATGAAGAGGTCAAACAAACGCGTAAAAGCAACATACCTATCATTAAAGTCCGTTGGAATTCGCGTAGAGGCCTCGAATATACATGGAAACGCAAAGACCAAATGATACGGAAATATTCCCATCTCTTCTCAACTGCCGATGCATCCGAGAAGTCTACCTAAAACTTCGGGATGAAGTTTCTAATAACGGGGAGGTACTATAACGACCCTCATTTTTTCATTCTATATTTTTCCAATATTAAATGCCCAAACAATATAATTAAAACTTAATGATTAAACTTTAATCAACAATTGATAAGTGTTAAGAGTTATAAAACATATTAATTAACTTTGTGTAATAATTGACAAGTTAATAAAAGATGAAAATAATAAGCTAATTAACTTTCGTGAACAAAATGTAATACTCTAAAACTTGTTGCATTCAAACAATTAAACTAGAACATTTAAAGAACCATTTTAACTAAACCAAACAACAGGGTCTAAAACGAAAAAGTTCCATCCCTTCCTCCTAACCCTAGCCGATTTTGGGCAAGGCAAAAAGACCATTTTGCCCCTCAAAATCACGGCCATAATCACCACCATAAACCTAACCCTAAAGCTTGACTTTTGCACCAAGTATTCCCATATTGTCCCTAGGTCTAGATCCTTCCAATTAAAACTATAAAAGAAGGTGAAGGCTAGCTCATTTTCATCATTCATCACATCTACAATCATCTCTAAAACCCTCTCTTCCTCTTTTGTGGTTTCGGCCAAGACACCACACACACCACTTTGAAGTTTTGGTTAAATACTTCTAGTTTTTGGGTTAATATTCAAGCGTGTTCTTCGTGTTCATCAAGATCTTCAAGTGTGTTCTTCGTTATTCGGGTTGTTTGTTCTTCATCTTCAAGTGATATTCATCTTTTCTTGTTAATCTTCATCAAACATCATCAAGGTATAACTCTAGATCCAAATCTTTTAAATTCTATCTTTCGATTCATGTTTATATTCAAAATCATATTCATTCTTGATCTTAACAATCATATTGTTCATGTAAAAAAAATATAAACAATATGCATATACATATACACGACTATAAAAAAAAGGAAATTTTGTTGAATCTTTAAACCCAAATTATTTGGATCATTAACATGTATGTAATCTTGTTAAAAATACACAAAATATATATATACATATATCACGTATACATATACATATATAAAAAAAAATATAAACATATACATACACATACATATACGGCTTTAAAAAAAATGTTTAGATCTTCAAAAGCCTAAAGCCTAATCATATTTATGATATTACTCATGTTTATTAATTGTAAAAAAATATATATATAATATATATATATATATATATATATATATATATATATATATATATATATACCTACGGCTACATATACATATAAAAAAATAAAAAATAAAAGACTATATATACATACATATATACACGACATATACATACTACATATACATAAACATTAAATAATATAAAACCCTAATACTACTTAAACATTAAACATTAATTATATAAACCCTAAACACTAATAAATACAATTAAACCCTAATCATTAATTAATTATTAAACCCTAATATTTAATACTACTCTAATTAAGTAAAACCCTAATACTACTACTTATACTACATACTACTACCTAACGTTTATACACTTATACTACTACTAACACGTATAATGTACTACTTATATTATAAGAATATAACATACGATTACAATAGTCATTCACGATAACGTGAGATTACTTGAACGTCTATACTACTTGTGGCCTAGGGTGATCCTTGGTACCATTATGGGATGCTTGTGGATCTCGAATGCCAAGACTAAGATTCTGGTCAAGAGATCCTGGGCCGCTCGGTAACATTAGAACATTCAAGTGACTTGTCGGTGGCATAGATGTTTGGGTATGGTGCACAATATCAAACCCAACTATAGTGATCATACACTCACTAAGTGCACAACACTTAGTCACTTGTACACTTAATAAGTGGTAGACTTATTAAGGACAACTCACTAGTGTTCAACACTAACTTACTAAACATGGAAACTTACTAAAAATGGAAACTTACTAAGAATGGGAACTTAGTAAAATGAACTACACTTAAACACTTGCATACTTAACTTAAACGTGGGCAAACATTTAACTACTCTTAAATGTCATTAGGTTGACTTTTTGCTCACATTCATCCACCTCTTCTTATCCGAGGAATAACAAACTCTTCTCCTACTTACTTAGGTGAACTTCATAGCCCCACTTTATATTGTGCACAACTTATTTAAATTATTAGGGTGAGACACATGCTTCTTTTAATATTTACAACTTAGACACAAGTACCAACTATTAAACTGTGCTATACCTGGCTATGTCCTGCAAGACCCCACTGTGATAATTTTTAATTGTTTTTACATAAAACATTCTTAATTATTGGGGGTAGGCCTATTGGGAGTAACGTCCCCGATACATTTGACCAAGTCATTGTATTACTTAATAATGATTCAAACCGACAAGGACGGTACAACTTGTCACGGGGCAAACTTTGAAACTGTTCAGTCTAAATATCACAAACTTGGCACTACTTTTAGATCCCTGCGAGATCTACTTTTATAAATAAAAATCTTGTGGTCTAAACAACAGTCAACTATTTTGTTAAACCTATGAACTTCACTCAACCTTTTTGGTTGACACTTTAGCATGTTTTGTCTCAGGTTACGATTGATCAGCTTACTCTTATCTATGTGATGCTACTTGGACTCTAGGACTTGAAGAAAGAGTCACATTTATTATTTATGCATTTATTTACATTATTGTAATTTCAATTCTTGTAACGACATTTCATTTCTTTTCGCTGCTTACTCAATAAAGTTTGTTTTTTTATCATATAGTGTCATTCTCATTATATAATATGTTGGTATTTTTGATGTTAATGTCACATTCACTCAGGCCCTAATTGGGGTTGTGATAATAATATACTAGTCTTGGTTAATCTCGAGAAAATATAATATAACCTTGATTAATTCTAAAATTATATATTGGACTATTGGACTACTAACATTGGACTACTAACCTTGGACAATTAAAAAAATATATTAAAAGAGTATGAAATATTAATTATAACACATTTTGATTTAAAATATCGTTAATAAGCTACATCTTCTACAGTTAAACATTTCCTCAAGTTTTCCACTTGATTTCATCTTAAACAATCTTTTGTATCTTGGCGATTACAACCTGCGTTCAAATTCTTCAAAAATTCCTGAAAACACCTCGGATTGATAACTTTGAATGCTGATGAAGTAGCAAAACTGTAGATGGTCTTAATGGCCAAAAGTTTGATGATAAAGAATGGAGAGTTGAAAACACTCAATAGAAAATTGGTACTGGAAAGCGGATTAAACAAAACTATGAAGGAGACTGTGAACAAATCACAAGGACTAAACTTGTACATTAAGAATCCAGATGATTCTGTATCCGATGAAATCTTTAGCGAATATCTTGCTCCTTATTTATTCTATATTCTTGCGGAAGAATTTTCTTCATCATCCTTCGATCTTAGAAATTCTAAGATAACATCGTATCTTCAGTATAAACATCCTCAATATTTCTGAAGATACCTTCATAATTATTCTCGTCTGAAATCACTTATCTCCTCGAGCTATCTATGTTACATCATAAAAGAAACTATTTTAATTTCTATCCTTCTATAAAATTTAAGTTTAAATTATGAATGATTTTTGGAGAAGTGTGGGGAATTGAAGCATGAGTTAGTATAATATAATGACGCCCGGCCAACGTGATTATATTACAGTAAGTCATGCTAAATTTCTAATGGAACGTGATGATGGTTCACAGATTATGCCGTCATCATGTGCCATGGTACATAACTCTTTCATTATACTTAACCTCTAAACATATCAAGAAAATATATTCTTGATAGTTCTATCTTCTGTAATTCTGGTAATTTACCAAATCAAATCGTGCTATTACGTTCCTTCCTGCTTAGAACATTATGATTAAACAAAACTTCATACCTACGAATTCTGGACCATTATTCGCTTGACTTGAAGTCGGGAAGAGAAAACAAAAGCTTGGTACTTCTAAATATAAGGGAAAATATAAAACCCAACAACAACACAGGAATTACAAACCGTGTATATCAATGCATTTAGCAATATAAAGACACAAGAGAATAAAAAATATTATAACCCCAAGGTAATAGTAAAAGTGAATAGATTCCTCCAGTGGTAAATTAAAAAATGACAGATGAGATAGTTAGGAAAATATCAAGAATCAGAACTGGATGGAGCATTTCCACAATATTTTGGAAGTATGAATTGAGGAAGAAAGGATAGGAGTGTGAAAATAATGAAACGGAAGAGATTAATTTATAGCAAAATATCAGGCATAGCAATCGAGGCAGATCATCGCATTTAATTAAAGATGATCATAATTTCCTTATTTCTGAAGAATCAAATCTTATTTAGATTTCGAAGATTATCTATAAATTCCTTGAGTTCCAGAAATCCACCGTGACTACGTCAAAAGTTAAATCTCTATCTCAATCTTTTGTGACAGCTTCACTCGTACGCTTCACATAATCGAATCGTTTTATCTATATTAATCAATAATGATAAAACTCTACTTATCAACTCATATTTGTCATGAAAACATTTTTATTGTTAGCCATGACGATCACATTCAAATTTTGGGACGAAATTTCTTTAACGGGTAGGTACTGTGACGACCCAAAAAATTTCGACTAATTTTAAACCAAACTCTTGATACATTTTTGTATTTTAGACACGATAAGAAAAGTGTGTTAGGTTAAGTCTCAAAATTCTTAAACTGTTTTCATGAATTCAATTTTACCTTCGACTATTCCCGACGATTCACGAACCACTATCTGGAAATATATATATATATATATATATATATATATATATATATATATATATATATATATATATATATATATATATATATATATATATATATATTAATTTGATATAGAAACTTATATGATTTAATTCATTTGTGTAAATAAAATAATATATGATATTACTATAAATCTATATATATATATATATATATATATATATATATATATATATATATATATATATATATATATATATATATATATATATGAAAAGTATATTGAATATATATGTATATGATTTAGAATTTATTTAATAAATGCTCTTAGCACTCGTTTGTCATCTTGATAATTATTAATCAAGTTAAAAACCAACTTATGTGATTTTAAAATAAACGGTGATCCGAAAATGAGTTATATATATTTTAGGCTTATTAAATATATATTTAGAAGCTAATTAATAAATTTCAACACTTTTTATATTTTACCCAGGATCGAGCTCGGACAACTGAGTTAATTTTTAAAAATTAATAACCAAATTTTATACCATAATTGACTAAAATAAATAAAGATAATTACTGTAAAATTTGGGATTTTTCTAAAAACTTTTATCCACTACTGATCAACAACGGTGTACGAAATAACATCCATATTGACACTGTCGGTAGATTAAAATTCGAATTATTGATGGCTGCTAGGTTATTTAACACGTTATTTATTATTATATTATTAATAATTCTGTTTTCAATTGATTGATCTAGCCGTGATTGAAATAAAGTAGTATAGATTGGTACTTGTTTTATTTGATTCACAACAAATTGATAAATTCGTTAGAGATTACTGTGTATCATTGTTGCCTTTTCAATCCATCCACTGACCAATTGATACATATTTAATTTATATATATAAATAACATGCATACGCATGGATAGAGGATTTGAAAACGTTTGTCATCTCCATATTGTTTTATCACAACCTCATTCTCCAAACATCAAAGAACACCAACACCATCCTTCACCGCCATTACCACTAAATCACCACCTTGTCACTCCTCTAAACCAATCCGTAAACCAATACCATGAGCCACCACCATCGTTCACGCCATCATATTACTGCTGCAACTTGTTGCAGCTACTATACTTGTGTTTCTACTTCAATTAACTCGTAAACCACCATACACCATCACTTGACCACCTTCGGATGATTTGAGCTGAAGAACCACCACTACAACCCTCATCTTCACTCTCTCTCTACGTCTCTCTCTAAAAACCTTTGTTTCATTGAAACTCACTTCACCACCACTACTTCTAACCTCTATTTGTCTATTTCTTTAACAATCACCAAACACCAATTACCACGATGATAACCGCCATAAACCACCCTGATTCAAACGCCACCTTCACACCCACAATAATAAACTTCCACCACCAACTTATCATCATAGCTATTAATTGATTGTTGATGTCTTCTGTTCTGGCTTACAGGCCAACAAGATCTATCGAATCATTTTTTTTTTTTTTTGATTTTATGTTTCAATTGTAAGCCATCCCATCGAAGACCACCTTCTTATTTCACCTTCCCTCTTCAAAAACCCTCACCACCAAAATCGCCACCACTACTTCGATCACCATCATTACTTACTAACTGTTACTTCTCCTTTTCACCTTGAGTAACCTTCGTGACCCACCTGCTACAACCATCGAACCAACACCAAACCCATTTCCATATTTCCATTTGAACCACCCAAGAACCCACTGTTCATCTTTCCGTTTACAAATACAACAAAAGAAGTAATTAGTAGAGGTTGATATGTGAATAATACTTGATAAAATGAATGAATAATGTTCATTGATTATGTTTGCTAACTTGGAAATAAAGAAGGTTTTTTTAAAAAAACAGCCTTTATCTTTGCTCTTTATTACGCATTTGCTATTATTGGAATGGATGGCCGACCAACATGGGTCCAAGAAACAACTAGATTATTTATTTTTGATAATGATATAATAATGATGATGACCACCGCGTATTATTCTGTTTTTGATTCTACAGCCGTTCGAATTGAAGCCTCTTGTCCCCAAACTAAACCCACAGTTTGTTTTTGGATCGGCCTGTTTTGGATTTTGATTGAAAATAGGCCGAAGCCCATTATATTCTTAATTTAAAAAGTGTTATAAAATGGCCCAAGACTCACTTGACTAACTGTAGGCGACGCATTCTGTTTAATGATGTTGATATGATGATGACGGTATAAAAGACGATGATAATGATGATAGGCTGTAAGGATGTTATGATAATGGTGGTATGAAGATATCATGCCGATAAGAATGATATTAGGTTATGATCATAGTAATGATCAAGATGGTTTAGTAATGATAATGATCACAAAAATGATTATGATAGAAAAAGGAAATGATAATGAAACGTCCATTATGATAAAAATGGTAAATGGGTTTTTGAAGAAGAATGGAAAGTAATACTGGATATAATTATATAATTCATGTAAAAGAGCAGAAATAGAGGAATGGTTAAGGAGTGTTATTGGGTTAGCGGGAGGTCGCGGGTTCAAACCCGGACTTGGGCATTTTTTTGGGCTACTTCTTTGAGGTAGTTTACTTATTATTATTATTATTATTATTATTATTATTATTATTATTATTATTATTATTATTATTATTATTATTATTATTATTATTATTATTATTATTATTATTACTATTACTATTATTATTAATCATTGTTATTAGGGATAAGTTAATTATTATTGTTACCATCATTAACATAATCAAATATTATTATCATTATTGTTATTACTAAGCATTATCATTAAGAATTAGGAGTATTATTAATATTATTATTATTAATATAGATATTATGATCATTATTATGATTACGATTATTATTATTATTATTATTATTATTATTATTATTATTATTATTATTTTGAAAACAATACAAATTATTATTATTTTCATTAACATTAGTATTAGAATCATTTTTATTATTATTAGTATTATTATTACTAATATTAAAATAAGTATCATATTAACAATATCATTTTTTTATTAGTATTATCATTATTAATAAAGTTATTATTATTATTATTAGTAAATCATTATTATCAAAACTATCATTTTTAAACAGATA
The DNA here is from genome assembly GCF_046630445.1 of Rutidosis leptorrhynchoides. Taxonomy (NCBI): domain Eukaryota; kingdom Viridiplantae; phylum Streptophyta; class Magnoliopsida; order Asterales; family Asteraceae; genus Rutidosis; species Rutidosis leptorrhynchoides. Next base: position 185,733,385 of record NC_092339.1, read on the forward strand.
AATATTTTGTACATAAAATATACTTATTTCATATACTATAATTGTATTAATATTTCATATAAATATATATCAAAAATATTAACATTACTTATATAAATACTTACATATAACAAATTATTGATATTTTTTTATTTATATAACTAAATGTATAGATATTAATCATTTTAAATATATATACAAAATAAATATATAACATATAATTTAAGATATAAAGTAAGTATACGTTTTAAATGGAATTTAGTATAAATCCTATATAACTACATATATATAAATAAAATATATTAATAAATGAAATTATATGATTTTCATTATATGTTTTAATAGATATACAATTGATATAGGTTCGTGAATCCAAGGCAAACCCTGCATTGTTCAGTTCTGTCGTATGCATATTTTTACTACAAAATATCGTACCGTGAGTTTCATTTGCTCCCTTTTTAAATGCTTTTACAATATATATTTTTGGGACTGAGAACACAAGTACGTGAAACTACATTCTATGGTTGAATTATTAAACCGAATATGCCCCTTTTTAGTCTGGTAATCTAAGAATTAGGGAACAGACACACTAATTGACACGAATCCTAAAGATAGATCTATTGGGCCCAACAAGCCCCATCCAAAGTACCGGATGCATTAGTACTTCGAATTTATCATGTCCGAAGGGAGTCCCGGAATGATGGGGATATTCTATATGCATCTTGTTAAGGTCGGTTACAAGGTGTTCACCATATGAATGATTTTTATCTCTATGCAGTTTGCGAAATGCCTAATATGAGATGTATATTTATGAAAAAAAAATGAAATCTTGTGGTCTATTAAAATTATGGAAATGATTGATTACGATAAACCTATGAACTCACCAACCTTTTGGTTGACACTTTAAAGCATATTTATTCTCAGGTATGAAAGAAATCTTCCACTGTGCATTTGCTCATTTTAAGGATATTACATGGAGTCGTTCATGACATATTTAACACAGTACCTCGCAATGGGACCAAATGTTGATGACTTCGTCCAGATAGATTAGGACGGGCTATCACAAAGAACTAGTCAACGAATATCTGGAGGATACCATGGTTATATGTAGTCAAGATCAAATTTCTAAGGATCTGTTCTTTACACCTCCTGAAGAAAATCTCGACATCCATTCAGCCATAGATCCTGGTCAAAATCAATCTCCCCACTCCGAAAGTAACTTTCTCGTCAAGACTATCCAAATAGCACCGCTAGGTCAAGGCATTCCCCTACCTCTGTTAAGGAGAAGACCGAATGAAGAAACAGATTTCATTCTGGTATTTCAGAAGCCACAGTTAAAAGAGGACTGTGTTGAAATTCCTGAACCATTCTTCGAAACTAAAGAAGACGTTTCTGAAGAAGAAGCATTAATAAGGACAATATTTAGGACCAAAGAACATATAGCATCAGTGTCTGCTATTAAAGAAGAAGAATCAGAATTACAGGAGAGATATGACTCGTTAGATAGAAAGGAGATAGCTAGAATGAAGCCATCAATCGAGGAACCTCCGGAAATGGAATTGAAGAAGTTATCCGAACATCTGGAGTATGCATTTTTAGAAGGAGAATCGTAACTCCCTGTAATCATTTCTAAAGACCTCATGCCACACAAGAAGGTTAAATTAATTTAGGTTCTGAAATCACATAAGAAAGCAATTGCTTGGAAGATTTCCAACATAAAAGGAATCAGTCCGAATTATTGCACCCACAAGATCTTCATAGAAGATGATTTTAAACCATCAGTTCAGAGGCAAAGAAGGGTCAATCTAATGATTCAAGAAGTCGTCAAGAAAGAATTAAAGAAACTTCTGGACGCCGGTCTTATCTATCCTATTTCTGATTCACCATGGGTCAGTCTTGTTCAAGTGGTACCCAAGAAGGGAGGAATGATCGTAATCCAAAATGAGAATAATGAACTTATTCTAACACGGGAGGTCACCGGTTGAAGGGTTTGTATAGATTATCGTAAACTAAACGATGCAACCCAAAAATATCATTTTCAATTACCATTCATCGATCAAATATTGGAACATCTATCAGGAAATGAGTTCTATTGTTTCCTTGACGGTTTTTCTGACTACTTTCAAATTCCCCTCGATCCAAAGGACCAAGAAAAGATAACCTTCACTTGTCCTTATGGAACATTTGCCTATCGACGCATGCCTTTTGGGTTATGCAATACACATGCTACTGTTCAGCGATGCATGGTAACAATATTTCACGACATGATTGAACGTTGTATGGAAGTCTTCATGGATGACTTCTTAGTCTTTGGTAGTACCTTTGATTCGTGCCTTTCTAACCTTGACAAGATGCTCACCGGGTGTGAAGATTCGAATTTAGTTCAAAATTGGGAGAAATGTCACTTCATGGTAAAAGAATAAATAGTTTTAGGACATAAGATTTCAAAATCAGGAATAGAAGTCGACAAGGCTAAGATTGAGACCATAACTAAGCTTCCAGAACCTACCACAGTAAAAGTGGTAAGGAGTTTCCTTGGACATGCGGTTTCTACCGACGCTTTATCAAAGATTTTTCAAAGGTCACGCGACCTATTACTCATCTCCTTGAAAAGGAAGTTCCGTTTGTTTTTAATGAAGAATGTGTTAAAGCGTTCAACTATCTGAAAAAACAGCTCACACATGCACCCATTATGATAGCTCCTGATTGGAGCTTACTGTTCAAAATCATGTGTGAAGCAAGTGACTTCACAGTTGGAGTTGTACTAGGACAACAGAAGGATAAGCACTTTCATCCAATCTATTACTCCAGCAAAACCTTGACCGGAGCTCAAGAGAATTACACCACTATGGAAAAGGAGCTGCTAGCAGTAGTTTTTGCCTTGAACAAATTCCATTCCTATCTCATCATGTCCAAAACTACGGTTTACATAGATCATTCAGCCCTCAAATAACTATTCACTAAGCAAGATGCTAAACCAAGACTCCTACGATGAATCTTACTCCTTCGGGAATTCGATATTGAAATCAATGATAAGAAAGGAGCAGAGAACATCACAGCAGATCATCTTAGTCGTTTGGAAAATCCAGCGATGGAACAACTTGCTGAACAAGATATTATAGACAAATTTTCGGAAGAACAGCTTATGAGCTTAGGATAAGCTAACATAGGATCACAATTAACTGATACTCTGACATAGCCAACTACCTAGTTGCTAGAGTAGTACAAAAAGGAATGAGTATATCCCAAAGAAGGAAGTTCTTCAGGGACGCTAAGTACTACTACTAGGAAGATCCGTACCTGTTCAGAATTTGCCCAGATCAGATAATCTTGAGGTGCGTAGATAAGAAACAAGCAATAGGCGATTCTTCACCAATGTCACCATGGACCAACTAAAGGTCATCATGGAGCAAACTTAACCGCAAAAAAAGTCTACGAATCAGGATTTTATTGACCGTCTATATTTTGAGATGCGCAAGAGCTTGTAAAGCGTTGCGATGCATGCCAAAGACAAGGTATAATCTCTATGAAGAATGAGATGCCTCGAACTAATATCCAAGCTTGCGAGATCTTCAATTTATGGGGATTACACTTTATGGGGCCGTTCCCTAATTCTAATGGGAAATAATATGTTCGCGTAGCAGTAGATTACGTCTTCAGATGGGTCGAAGCCCAAGCATTTCCATCCAATGATGCCAAGGTCGTCACCAACTTCCTGAAGAGACTCTTCTGCCGATTTGGAGCTCCCCACGCTATTATAAGTGATAGAGGTACACACTTCTGTAATACCCAATTTATGAAGGTGATGTAACAATATGAAGTTACCCACAAAATGTCCACTACCTATCATCCGCAGACTAACAGACAGGAAGAAGTCACTAACAGAGCACTCAAGAGAATTCTAGAACGCACCGTCGGCTATCATGGGAATAAATGAGCCGAGAAACTAGACGATACTCTGTGGGTATTCCGGACTGCTTACAAAAATCCTAAAGGAACTATACCCTACCGCATGATCTATGGAAAATCCTGTCACCTTCCACTGGAACTAGAGTATAAAGCTCTCTGAATGAACTCACTGAATTAAGAGACCAAGCATACGAGATGTCATATATCTACAAGGAACGAACGAAGCTGACACACGATGCAAAACTGATACCTACAAAGTTCGCTCTTGGGGATAAAGTTCTACTCTTTAATTCTCGATTCAAGAAATTCGCTGGAAAATTCATATCAAGATGGAGTCGGCCATATAAAGTAACATATGCTTTTTAAAGTTGAGCTATAACGACTTGATAAACAAAGCGCTCTTGGGAGGCACCCCTTGCTTATCCTTTTTATTTTCTTATTTTTATCTCAAATTATTTTCAGTCTACAAAATATTTTTTTTACTGTGAACTAACCCTAAGCGACATACTTGCACTTAGTACTTACGAGTTTGTTGAATGTATTCAGGCAAAATGCCAAGTTTGGGAGCTTCCTATTGCATTCCAGTTCGCAGGAGAAGGACTCCCAGAGTTTACCTATTAGAGAGCAGCACAGATCAGCACAGGCCTTAAACAGGACAGTTAGGTCCAAGGCATTTGATCCTTGAGAGTGTTGAGGAGGACATCAGTACGGCACCGCCAACCCCTCCAGTACAACGCTTCAGGCGTTTAGCTTCGAGGCCCGCTGAGCATCCAGAACCACAAGAGAAACGTGAGCCGCAGACTGTGATTCATTATGGAGCCACCTTGAATGACCCAGATGTTATGTGGGCATTACTTAGAGACCAGCAGAGACTCTATCGAGCTCTCATAGCATACCTTCAGCGTGTAGGAATGCCCCTGAGTACTCTAGGCCCTTCGTCATTCAGAATAGCACGTCGTGTTCTGCCAACACAATTAGCTACTCCCAGGCGCTCCACTCCAGTCTCAGTTCATTCAGTAGCCTCAGCCGCTGTTCCAGCTTGCGCTACTCCTGTCATGCCGCCTGCATTAGTTGTTTTGCCTGCTCTAGTCATTGAGACAGTCCCTGTTCGTGAGCTACCTGAGGGCTGCCACTTAGTGACAGAACCTATCACAGTAGAGCCACCCATGGCTCAGGTCTTTGAGATTATCGGGAGCATCCCTGATTAGGAGCCATTCCCGAGCCTATCACACCTGGAGTTGCCATCAGACCTTTGTCTAGAAATACTTTTGAGTCCCGAGTTGGATGCAGGACAGCCGCTTGAGTATTTGCCAAGACTTTAGGATGACGATGATCCCTTCGAACTTAATGGATATTTCGCAGACACCGCTCGACAAAATGGCCAGGAGAGTATTTCGCAGACTACTTTGTTTTCTTTTAGTTTTATCTTTTAAAAGCATTGTATAAAAAGTTATATATCTAGTGGAAATGCTACTCTCTTCTGTTCTTCATGCAGAATTTTATCAAAGAGACTGGTCCTTTCCAGCATTAGGAGCCTGACCGAAGAAAAGCCCAGCACTAGGAGAGTAACCTGACCATAAGGAAGTAATCTTTCCTCAAACCTCTTTCAAATATTACGCACTAAAATCTCTAAGTGTGGGGTCATCCCCGCAACCAACTTAAAGATTCTAGAAGATACTCTCCTTAATTTATAAAATATTAAAATATTCTATTTTTAGTGAACATTAGGGATAATGTTCTTCTAAGTGTGAGGTATTAGGTAGAGGTTTAAGGACAAGTAACCGTAAAATGCCAAATTTTGAAAAATTATTTTGTCTAAAAACTGATTAGCAAAGAATATTTAGGTAACTTCGAAAAATTCTTACCTCGTTTTACCCAAAAGATTCTATAAAATTGCTAGAAATCAGTTTTCAGAACATTCAATAGAACGGAACGAATAAGCTAAAACTCATGGTTTATGTCAGAAGATTTCTTTTGAAAAAATATGTAAAAGGCTACACATGACTAACCACGACCCCTACTCCCAAAAAGCGAGGACTCTTGGACCCAAAGTATCTGTATGACCCATCAAATCTGCAGTTCTTTGTCAATTCAATTGATGAACGTGCCGGTGTATGGTTTGAATTAGAACTTAGTTTTGACATATGTTTCAAGGCCAATAGTTAGTAAGCGCCATACATGGTGCAGGTACGATACTCCTTCCGAAATCATTCTAAATAGAGAAGACAAAATCCATATGTTTCCGTTTCCACTCCACGCATTTAAAACCGACCAACTCACACAAAGAGTTGACAAACAGAAAATACTCACCCCAAATTCACCCACAAAATACACTACCCATTCACCTTCATCCCTTTTTCGCTTATCAAAAAGATCCAGAGATTAATTAAGAGATAGATCGATCAAATTCACTTCAAAAGCACTTGTTGAAAGATTATGAACCCCCGATTTTTTTTATAGGTCAAAGACCTATTTTCAATGAATTATCACTTCCTCTCTAGGCGACAGGAACAAAGGACAAGATTTATGAAGAAAGGGTACGCAAAAATAAAAAATAAAATAAAAATGATGAAAGAGCAAAGTCTCTAACTAAAGGCAAGAAAAACCCGGGAAGTTGCCCAAAGAAGGATTTTCGGAAAAGCCAAAGAAAGATTCTAGACAATAGTCTTAGCGAAATCCACATCTTTCGAAGAAAATTTTTACGGAATTCAAGCCGTTCTCTATCCAAAATGCATACTCTGGAGAATCAAAATCTATCAATTCTCCTTAAAAATTAAAAGATTTGGATACCTTTCACCTTTCTAAAAATTTTCAAACAACGCTACAACCCGTCTTCCTCTTGAAAGAATGCCTAGGAATAAGATCAGTGCCTTCCTTACTTAATCGGTGGAGATATCGATGCTTTACCAAGCCTATCATGAGAACTGTTACATGACTAGCTTCAGAACGACAATACAACTAGATTAGGGAACCCTAAACACTTGAGTGATATGAGTGATCCGCTAGTGAGAAGCCTGGTCATGTATACTCTACATATGAGAGTTGGAAAGTACGCCTTTTTCACTATGGACACGATTGAAATCTAGCGACTAAAATCATCGAAGTTAGAAACTTTCTCTAATACTTTCGAAAGATGTGACAACTTCTAATAAAGGCATAATAAAAGACTCCAAGGGTGGACGAGTAAAAATCTATTAGAAAGAACCTTATATTCTTGCTTTTTTCTTAAGGACAAGCAAAGCTAAGTGTGGAGTATTTGATATCGACCAAAAAGTCACATTTTCACTCCCGATATTAAGCCCTAAATCCATAAAGTTCCAAAATTTATCACCAAAATTATCGCTTTATCGGTTGATTTTGTAGATTAAGTAATTATAAAGGCGATGAAAAAAGAATCAAGTAAAATGGAGCTAAAACGAAGAATCTAGAGCAAAAACGGTGAAAGACAAGTTACGACCAAGAAAATCAAGTTACGATCCAGGAAACAAGCTGACCAGGGCAGGCCAAATGGCTTGCCAAATGGCCTGCCACAATGGGAAATGGCCTGCCAAATGGGCCAGGCAAACGGGCATCACAAACGGCTGACCAGGCAAATGGCCTCCCCAAACGGCCTACTAAACGGCTTGCCAGCCATTTGCAGGCAAAAACCAAGTCTATTTAAAGGGCTTCTTCCATCCATTTTTATATACACATAAATTGTAATTCACTTTATATTTTCAAGCTTTTTAGTTAGTTTTTACTAGTAGCTAGCTTAGATTTTATTTTTCGTAGGATATCCCAGTGAGTCCCTGCGATCTCGGGAAGATTTCTTCAGCCTTTTCAAGTTTTTATCCGAAACACTGGTCTTTTATATTAAACATAATTGTTGCCATTTATGTTTAATAATGCATTTCGATATTACCATGTTAGCTTAATTAATCTGTATGTTGCCATGATAGAAGTTTGCGTTATCGTAGTTATGTTAATTTAGTACGATTACCATTGTTATGCTGAACCTGTGAGTCTAATATATTTGTATGCTAGCATCTTAAGGATTAACTAAACTAGGTTGTGATTAGGACTTGTCCACCTATATGAACTTAGCTACTTCATAGGATTAAGACCCCTGGTTATACTGTACATGAAGATTCTAAGAACTCGGTATGACCGAAGTTCCTGAGAGGCTGTAACGACCCGACAAAATTGCCATTGACAGCGTCGTTAACTTAGGTCCCGTTACGTGGTCATAGTCCCTAAATGAGACGCGTTTGACCAAAATTATGTCACATTCATTTGAAATGTGTAAGACTTGCAAGGTTTTAAGTTACCAAACGGTTCAACAAGTAAGTTTAAGTTTACAAAAGTATAAAGTATAAATGAAATAACTCGTGACATAATATAAGTTGAAAATCAAGAATGCTATCAATAGCGTATGCATGTAAACATTAAGTTTGAATCCAAAGGTGCTATCACTAGCGTATGCATGTATGCTTGACCCCAAGCAAGTAATCAAAGTGTGCGGAAGCATGTATCAAGTAGCCAAGTATGAACCTGAGAAACATATATAAAACTGTCAGCGAAAAATGTTGTTGAAATCATATGTGTATTTGTAAACGTTGTTTTTGAACCACAAGATTTAGTATAAGTTGATTTTCCAAATCGTTTGCATTCCAAAGAGGTTGTTTGTATGTCGAGCACCCAATTATCACGGCTTTACTGAATGGTACCTCTAAATCATAGTGTTAGAACCTACACTATACATGATAAAATTTCATTTCATCCGCTAACGGTAGCGAACCGTCTGAATGAGGGTTCGTCAACCCCGTATGGCCACACAACGTAATTTCGCGCTTACACCCTGCAAGTGTAACTAATGATAATTGAATTGAGGCTTTTTGTTCTAACTCATTGTGGAATGTTTATTTTCGTACTTGTGTTCAAAGCATAAAAGTATGATACGTATATGTTTCTCATCCCATGATTTAAAAGTATAAAAGTTGTTGAAAAGATGGGACTATAATCTCACCGTAGTTGCATGCCAAAGTACTTGTAATTAAATGTTGTGCAATGAAAGTTGCTTAGCCTTGACCTAAACAAATAAGTTGTATCAATTACCGGTTACAACACAAGGTCGGGCGAAATGTGTTCGATTAGTCCTATGGCTCGTTACGACTCGATTAATATAGCATGTGAATCAAGTTGTCAAGTTTCATGCAAGGTATAAGTGTAAAAGCACGTTAAAACGAATGCATAAGTGTTTGGTCAAGTTTGATTAAAAGTCAAACTTGGTTAAAGTCAAAGTCAACGGAGTCGGGTCGAGTATCCGACAATTTTTCTTCAATTAGTAATTATATATAAACATGTTGGCCAAGTTTCATGTTAATCGGAGGTGTGTAGCATAGTTAGAATTAAACGGTAAACGACCAAGTTGGACAGAATTTTGTAGTTCATTTGGATGGTATCCAAATGGTCTGGACGGCGTCCAGCAGTGAAGGATTGGACGGCGTCTAAGGGTTTGGATGGCGACCAAACACCTGACCTGCTGCATTTGCTGAAATTTCATAAGTCTCGAACCAAAACTCGTACAAACACAAATTTTGAACCGCAAACACTTAAAATGCATATCATACATTGTTGGAAAGGTATTTTAACAAGGAATACAACTAAACACATTTCATAAATCAAATTCATCATTTACAACAACAACATCCTCGTTGAATGATCGTTAAAAGTTCATTATCAAAGTTTCAAGTTCGTAAAACGCATTTCATGATTCGGACGTTAAACGTACACATATAGTATGCCGTTTTGAAGGAATTTACGCATACGATACAACTAAACACTTACCAACAACATTTCAAAGCATTTGATGCATCGAAAGTTCGTTTTAAAATCTATCAAACCCTAACCAAGAATCACGAAATCAATAATCATGTTAATGAGGTCTTACCAAGCCAATCAACATATCAAATTGAAGCTAATGATGCTAGTAACACATTTAACACAATAGGTTTAACATCTAACAACATTTAATCAATCAAAATCAAAGATTACACTAACCCATTTCAAGTGTTCATGTTAGTTACAACAAATAACAAGATCGGGCATACAAATCACATACACGATATCACAATGAGCCACAGACACTAATTAACACCATTTCAAGTCTAAAGGTCTAATTTATGAAAATTATAGATTTTGAAAAGCTTACCCCAAGCTATGAAATTGGTACCAAATTGAAGAGGATGATGCAAGGATTACAAATATGTAATTTGTTTTGATGTTTGATTGCTAGATTGAATTTAGATGATGAATTAAGGATTGGGAGTTTGAGATCATAATAATGGAGGTAGTAGAAAAGAGAAAAGAGGATGAATGAATGAGTGGTGGTGATGGTGGGTTGACTAGTTGACCTAGTCAACTAGTTTGCTCACTTGGCAACTTTAGTCCCTCGAGTTTAAAACCGGGTGCGTGAATTGACCAAAAAAATTATTTTAAACACGCGAGAGTAAACGAAAGATGTTATAATCCAATAACGGGAATATTAAGAACATTAGTTAACGAAAGGTACGAATTTAGATAACGAAAGATATTATCAAAAAAAAAAGACGGTGTTAAAATAAATTTAATGGAAAAAGGTACTTAATAATTATATATGTGATAATCTAGTTTAATGTAATATAGACGTTACAATATAGTTAGATTTACAAGTTATAGTAATAGTATTATTACTCTAATTATCTTTTATTATTTATTTAAGTATATGTAAGTTTAGATTTATCATTATGTTTTAAGTAATCTTATTTTATTAAGTTTAAATAACCTAGATAAGTCTAAGTCTTTTAACTTATCTCATATGTTTAAACTCATCATTATCCTTTTCATAATTATCTTTAACTTTGTAAATCATTATTATCTTTTAAACTTTTATTATCCTTTCAATTATTTAACTTAAAATCTTATCTTAACAACTTAATCATAATAAACCTTTTATACTTTTCATTACCATTATCTTTTATTATCTAACAAAACGTTATCATCTTTATGTTTATATTTATCACAACATTTTCTTTATTATCATGCTTAATAATTTCATCATAATACTTAACCATGTTAATCATAATACTTATCTTAATCATAATTATAGCATGATACATATATCATAATCATTATTAATTTCTATATCCATAACCATGTTCTTAAATCTTCATAATCATATTCTACATTCATAATCATATCTTTTAAATTTTCTTCAAGTTATTCATATTCATATATAACTCATATTAATATTCATGAACTTTATTCTTATATAATTAACCATGTGCATATACATTAAGGAATTTAAGTACATGAAAGATATAATTAAATTGTGGGTTTATGAGATACCTTAAGAGTGGTTTTAAGCAAGAAATAGTGGCGTTTGATGGTGATGATAAAACCCAACAGCAATAAAGGAAAACAGCAGTAGAAATCGATCAAAAGTGGCGGTTTTCGTGGCGGTTCTTGTGACGGACAGCAGCAACAAAACACTAATTGCAGGCGGCTCAAATGTACGGGTTTTGGGGCTATTTTGGGCACGCAGAAACAGCGGCAGAGACTGCAGAATGTGGCAGACAGGAGGCTGTAAAAAGGCAGCAAACAGTGGCGGTGATGGGGTGGTTTTGGTGGTTGATCACAGCAGCTCAGAGCTGCGATATTGGGGGGTGTTTTGGGCTGCAAAAACGCAGCTAATGGGGTGGTGAAAAGCTGTAGAAAATAGCAATTTTGAAGGTGCTGGTAGCGGTTTTACAGCAGCAAAAAGGCTGCTGTTGGTGGCCAAAGGTGGCGGTTTTTGTGGTGATGCAGGTGCCGAAATTTAGAGAGAAAGGGGGAGAGGTTTGAGTGTTTTTTGTGAGTAATTTTTGAATGAATTTGGTGAAGCCGTGGGGTGTTTTTATAGTGTGATTAATTAGTGTTGGAACCCAACTCCAATAGCTCATGGAACAATCTAGAGTTTAGTGTTGGGATTAGGCTAAAACTAGTTTAAGATTAGGATAAGTTTTTGATTAGGATTAGGATAGAATTTAAGAATTATCATTCAATTAAATTTTTTTTACTTACTTAGCCGATTTTTTATATTAATTATATATATTTATTTAATTTTTTTGGCTCTATATATATATATATATATATATATATATATATATATATATATATATATATATATATTTTTATATAATAAATAAGTAACATTTATTTTATTTAATTAACCCTACATTATTATTTAATTTTAATTGTTCCTCATTTGTTTTATTGATTATAAAATGTCACATTTTATTATTTACTTATAGTGTAATAGTTATAATATAATAGAAATGCATAAACCTTACTTAACAGGAAGTGTCGACTAAAAATTTACTATTTGGTCAATGTTTTGTTAAAGCAAGTTTACGAGCACAAAACCCTAAGGGCATTTTAGACAGAATAGAAGTGGAAAAGTGAGGGTTGTTATATCTTCCACCTTTAGCTGTATGATTTGCTCATGATGTTGCTGCGTTTCTGAGCTGAGTGGGGATGCTTCAGTTCCTCCTACCAATTCTTCCTCATCCTCCATATCTTCTTCCTCTATTTCTTCTTCCATTTCCACCTCTTCTTCAGATTCTACCTTTATTTCTTCATTGAGATCCTCTTCTTCCATTTCTGGATCTTTGACTAGAGATTCATCATCAGTAGTGATCTGTCTAGTAGAAATAGCAAACATATTTGCATGTTTTGAGAAACAAGTAGGTCAGTCAATTCTAAATGTTATGCTCTCCCCATGAGCTCGTAAGACCAAGGTTAGATTGTAGACATCGATGACAGTCCTAGCTATGTTCATGAATGGTCTTCCTAAGGTGCTAGGCATTCCTAAGTCTTCCTTAATATCCATCACTACGAAATCCGTAGGATACATGAATCGATTGACTTTCACCAAGACATTCTCAACTATGCCCTTAGGATATTGAATTATGTGATTGGCAAGTTAGATTGTCATTTTGGTTGGTGTTAAGTCACCTAGCTCTAAACTCTTGAAAAGAGAGTGACGCATAAGGTTGATGCTTGCTCCTAAATCAGTTAAAGCTTGAATGGTTCCAGATTGGTAGATCGAACATGGAAATGTAAATCGTCATATATCCCCTAACTTCTTAGGTAGAGAGCATTTGAGTAATGCTGAGCATTCTGCACTAAGTAGAATTTTGTTGGAATATGGCATCCTTTCCTTTGTAGAGAGAACTCTTCGTATATATCTATTCTACCTAGGTGCTTTAGATACGGTGTCCAAGAATTTTCCATCGAGCTTGAAAGTTCCAAGTTTCTCCATATTGTTCTTGAGTCTTCCATGATAGGATACACGAACTGGATTCTGCTGAAGTGCTTTTGGTGTAGTAGTTGACTTCCTCTGAAGTCTAGCTGACATTCTTCGCTGGGCGGGTTCTTCCTTCGGGATGATGGTTTCTAATTGTTTGGCTACTTATATATGGGGATTTAGATGGTATCAATAGGCAATCTTTCTTGTAGTCAGGTTTCAAGGCATTGAGATAATTGTCCGAGCAACCTATCTAGGATTTTGAGTAGTGCCAATTGGTTTCTCATGAGTACTTCCATCTGATCTTGTCTAGATGCAGTTCTTTCATTTAGTTGTTGATGATTTTGAATGAACTGGTGTAATTGATCTTAAGTTCCATGACCTGAGGTGGTTGCTTTTGTAATCTTGTTAACATGAAGGTTTTCTTCTGTAGGTCTTGTGAGTGAGAGTAGTTGTTCATAATTTAATTGAGGTTGCTGAGGATAAGGTGGGTAACGATAGCGAGGTTGAAAAGGCTGATTATTTCTTTGCAAGTGGGTACCTTTAGATTGCTAATTAAATCCAGGGTTTGTTGACGAATGAGGTATTGCACGTAATAGACTTATTTGTCATGTTTTTCATACTCAACTTGGTATTCTTCTATTAGTTACGGGTTAGTACAGTTGTTTCAGGTTTGCACCTGGGTAACCTATTGCAGCTGCGTCTTCATGTCTCTAAGTTGTTTTGCAGGAGACTCTATCTTGTCCATGAGGGTTTTGATGGCCTCCGTTTGATTGTTAAGTGAGGATAGTGAAGCGGACGATGAGTTTTGTTCACCATTATTCCAGTCATCATGATACATTGTCATATTTTCGAGCAAATCCCACGCTTCATCTGCGATTCGATTCATCAGATTCCCTTGGGCTGCGACATCGAACGTCGTCCTATAATTCACCATAAGACCATTATAGAAGGTACAGATTTGAGTTGACTGTTCTAACTAGTGATTTGGGCATTTCTTCGATAATGTCTTGAATCGCTCCCTTGCGGTGTAAAGAGATTCATCATAAATTTTCTTAAAGTTAATGTTGTCGTTTTAGAGCTTTGTTTGTTTAGATAGGAGAAGGTACTTGGTTAAAAACTTAGGAGCCATCTCCTTCCATGAAGTAATGGAATAATTTTCCAGTCCTTCAAACCACGTCTGTGCATGATGAGTGAGAGAGTAGGGGAACAAGTATAGCCGAACAATATCTTGGCTTACTCCTTGTTGTTTATATGAATTTGACAGAGAGATGAACTTGTCAAGGTGAGAGTTGGGTTCGTCATCCGGTAATCCATGAAATTGACATCCATTTTGGATGAGCTGTACAATATGATAATTTAACTCGAATGATTGTCCTTGTATCTCTGGATACCTGATTGGTTATCCTCGACCCTCAATCGAGGATTTGGTGTTTTCAGTGAGGGTAACGCATAATGCCATAAGAGCTCTGAGTCTTTCCTCCTTGCGCGCTTTAGATATTATCGATTTTAGATCAGGCATGAATATCAGTTGTCCTGGTCTAGATAGGGTTTGCGTCATACACTGTTGTTTCCCTGATATTTCAACAACAGAGTCTCGTTCGGAAATCCAATTACCAAGTCCATGTATAATTTTCTTTCTTAGACACCACTAAAAGCTTGTTAAATATGTTTGATATGAAACCGTACTGTCTAAAACATATCCCCTAAATCAGTGCCAAAAACTTTGCACTCCTATGATATGGACAAAACAAATGGTTTTATTTGGTGGTGGTGTCGTTACGTCGCCAGATGTCTGTCGCGGTTTATCAGAGGGAGTCTAGTTTTAAATTTATAGTATGCGGGGCTAAAACCTACTATGACCTAGTGTGATGACCCGTCCAAATCCATTTGGACGAATACATCATTCATCAATTTCACAGTGAGGTACTGACCTCTACATGATACGTTTTGTAAACATTGCATTCTTTTGAAAAGGCATACCGTAAATAATAGTTTACAATTCCACATCCGTTGATAATGCTGTCAAAATAAGATACATGGTGATGATTTTGTGAATGCAACGTTTTCTCGAATAAAGCATGTATGACTCCATTCACATAGCTTGTATCACATATAAGCAAACAACGGAAGACTTCTAGGAACCTGAAAATAAACATACTTAAAAGTGTCAACACAAAGGTTGGTGAGTTCATAGTTTTAATGTTGCGCATAATCTGTATATAAAGGTGGATCACAAGATTTCAGTTGTTTCATCCAGAAACGTTTATCAAAATATTCTACAAGATTGAGCACCCTGGTAACTAAACTTTAACGTCTATAATAAGTACCCCTGTTTTAACATACATGCAACCAACATGTACAATACACGCAATCCAACGTGTACTAAACTCAAATAGCATACGTCTGTTTTATAGTTCAGGCTAGGGTTTCTATACCTGGAACAGACGGGGATGTCAAGCCCTATGGATCCATATATAACTACTCGCGCCCACCAGTTCTTATAATCGGCAGTTACTAGTTACCAAAGCTAAGGGATTTTCAGTTCAAACTCGGTGTAGAATTTAGTATGTACTTGTATCCATTGCGTTTAAAATAAAGTGCATGTATTCTCAGCCCAAAAATATAGATTGCAAAAGTAATTAAAAGGGGAGCAAATGAAACTCACCTTAGCAGCACATAAATTCATTCACCGAAATGTGACCGAAACTCGAAATGCAAAGTAACCGTAGATCTCAACCTAGAGAACATATGTTGGTCAATACATGCCTAACAAGCTGGGTCAGGTCATAGTGTATCACAATGCTAATGCTCGAGACCGACATGCAAAAGTTAACAAAAGTCATCTCAAAAGTTAACCTGACCCAATATGATCTTTAAATCTATACATTTTTATTATATTAACATAGTATAAGTCTTGATAATTGAACGAATTTATAGTTTATCAAACTCAAAATATTATTTATTTCGGGAGTTATAATATATTTGAATTATCATGGCAATCGAAAATGTTTTATTATTTCACATAGTTTTTCAATACTTGTAAAATCAGATTATAGTGTTTATAAAGCTTTAAAACATGATAAGACAGTCAACTTTGACAATTGTTCAACAAAACGAGACGTGTCTTATATAAGAATTCGTTTACTCGACTAGTTTTATCCAAAAAACCAATTTATTAACGTCAAACATAATTCAGTTGACCATATCTTTTAATCCATTCATCGAAATCACGCGATTTCTAAATGAAAAGTTATTAATTTTTCGCCAGCTTTCCAACAACATGCATATCATATACTTTATATCAGTAGTACATGTGTTAAATTCGTGATTCATCGTAAAACTATCTAACGACGAAATTCGGCATACAAGCGTACATAAACATATATACTCGAGCACTAGACATGGATATACTATTAATATATAAAAGATAAGATATGAACGCTCACGTATCAATATTGTGATTCAATATTGCAGGAAAGTACGTAGACGTAACTGAAACGATAAACACTAGGTTGACCTTTGACTCATGATCATAACCCCAAAGCAATACCCATAACCTCCATAGCTATAATCCATAATTTCCTTAGCTTTATCCCGCTCGAAAACTTGTTTTGAAATCGTTTGGCCTTAACCTCGTCGTAATATTTTATGTATACTACTTAATAATAATAATAATACTAATACTACTACTAGTATAATTGAATTAATAATAGTAATTAATAATAAAATAAATTAAATAAATATGTAGTAATATAAAGATCAGAGAGAGATTGATTTTTGTGAAGTGAAAGAGCAGAAAACGATCGAGCTTTATAGATGTGTCCTGACCAAGACTGCCATGCGATCGCATGGCTTCCAAGACCATTTCCCATGCAATCGCATGGGATGGATTCCCAGCTCATACATGTTTTCTTATCTAGCTCGTCGACATAATTTTATAATTATATATATAATATATAATTTATATTAATTATATATATATTATGTTATATTCTCGTGTAAAGGTGACTTGTAATTTTAGTTCCAATTACTTGTACGTTTTCACTTGACTTATGTCCCGGTTACTTCGTATTGTTTAATAACTTGTACTATACGTTTTCCGACATGTACCTTTGTCAAAATATAGACTTACATTACCAATTACTATATTACCCGAAGTGTATCTTGTACGTTCGAGTGTTTTGGTCATTTGCTTCTATAAACTAACGTCTTAATATATAATAATATTATTTTAAATCAAAACATTTTATATCTAAGTTAATATTATATTTTATAACATTTGTAAAATATACAGACATTTTCATTTTGAAATAGTGTTTACTGTAGCAAAATGATTTTTACTGTAGCAAATAGTGGTTTTTGAAAACACTGTAGCTTTTCGGGTACTGTAGCAATTCGAAAATACTGTAGCAAATTAGTGTTTTACTTGTTCATCTTAAACGTTTTAGTTAACTTATCTAAATATCAATCGAATCAATAATCGAATGTTACTATCGTTTACTAAATAACTTGAAATTATATATATGAATATATCTTTATTTAATATACATAAATCAATTTTAAATACACATTGCAAGTTATTTATAATTAATTTTAATAATTAATATTCCAACTTATTGTATATATATATATATATATATATATATATATATATATATATATATATATCAATTTACAAATAGATGTTCGTGAATCGTCGGTAAATAGTTAAAGGTTAACTGAATATATAACGTTAGTTCAAAAATTTTGAAAATCAATATTACAGGCTTTGCTTATCTTGTCGAAATCATATAAAGATTAAGTTTTAAATTTGGTCGAAAATTTCCGGGTCGTCACAGTACCTACCCGTTAAAGAAATTTCATCCCGAAATTTGATAAAGATTGTCATGGCTAACAATAAAAATGTTTTCATGACGAATATGAGTTGATGAATAGAGTTTCATCATTATTAACTAATATAGATAAAACGATTCGATTATGTGAAGCGTACGAGTGAAGCTGTCACTAAAGGTTGAGATAAAGATTTAATTTTTGACGTAGTCACGGAGGATTTTCGGATTTCAAGGAATCTAAAGATATTCCTTGAAATCTATAAAAGATTTGATTCTCCGGTAATCAAGGAAATTATGATCCTCTTTGATTAATTGCGGTAATCTGCCTCGATTGCTATGTATGATATTTCGCTATAAATCAACTGAGACGACCCGTCCTAATCCATAAGGACGAATACAATAACATATGATTACATTGTGAGGTATTTGACCTCTAAATGATACATTTTACAAACATTGCATTCGTTTTTAAAAGATAACTTTCATTACATCGAAAGATGACAGGCATGCAAACCATTTTATAATATCCAACCTATAAATGACCTAATCTGTCATTTCCTTAATAATAATCTCTATTGAACTCAACGACTTGAATGCAACATCTTTTGAACTATGTCATGAATGACTCCAAGTAATATCTTTAAAATGAGCAAATACACAGCGGAAGATTTCTTTCAAACCTGAGAATAAACATGCTTAAAAGTGTCAACCAAAAGGTTGGTGAGTTCATTAGTTTAGTATAATCAATCATTTCCATAATTTTAATAGACCACAAGATTTTCATTTCCATTTCTCATTAAGATACTTCTCATACCAGGCATTTCGCAAACTGCAAAGAGATAAAAATCATTCATATGGATTGAACACCTGGTAATCGACATTCACAAGATGCATATAGAATATCCCCATCATTCCGGGACATAATTCGAACATGATAAATTTCAAAGTACTAAAGCATCTGGTACTTTGGATGGGGCTCGTTGGGCCCGATAGATCTATCTTTAGGATTCGAGTAAATTAGGGTGTCTGTTCCCTAATTCGTAGATTACTAGACTAAAAGGGCATATTCGATTTCGATCATTCAACCATAGAATGTAGTTTCAATTACTTGTGTCTATTTCCTAAAACATTTATAAAAGCAGCGCATGTATTCTCTGTCCCAAAAATATATATTGCAAAAGCATTTAAAAAGGGAGCAAATGAAACTCACTATACTGTATTTCGTAGTAAAAATACATATGACGTCATTGAACAAGTGCAAGGTTGGACTCGGATTCACGAACCTATATTAAGTATATATATATTTATATGTTTGTCAATATCTGTCTAACAATTTAAGTCAGGTCATAGTGTATCACAATCCTAATGCTCGAGATTATCATGCAGAGGTTAACAAAATCAATTTGACTCAAAATAACTTCAAAATATATACATGTTTATTATATGACTTAGATATAGTCATTTTATATATTTAAATATTTTTATTAGATTTTATTTGAGTAAATAATACAAGTCTTTTATTAATAAACAAAAAATTATATTAAAATTTATATATGATAAAAAATATAATTTTATATATCTTTAGTAATAAAATTTATAAAGTTCACTTAATATCATAAAAATATAGTGGAATGTGTTATTAATGTACTTATATTATGTGTGGTAAAAATATCTTTATATTACCTATCTATTTGATAAAATAATATTGATAATAACAATAATGAATAAAAGTTGTATTTTTTAATAATAATAATTATTATGATAATAACAATATTTATTTACTAAAGATGATTATAATAAAATGATAATTCTAATCATGATAATAATAACGATACTTTTTAATATTAGCTGTAATGATAATATTTTATATAAAAATAATAATTCTATTTAAAATGATAATTTTAAATAATAATAATACTAAAATGATAATAATAATGATATTTTATAATAACAATGATATTTCTATTAAAAATGATAATTTTAATAAAAAAATAGTTTTAATATTAACATTACTTTTAAAATAATGAAAACGATATTTTTATCTAAATCAATAACTTTCAATATTTTTATTTCATCATAATACTTATACTCATTATTCCTTAATCGATTTATTTAATAGCTTTTAGTACTCTTTAATATTGCATTCATAATAATGATAATAATAGCAATCATAATAATTAGATGATACAAATATTAGTTTTAATGATAATGATACTAATAAGTATTATAATAATATTAATGATAATACTAATAATTATAATTATAAAAATAATGATAATATTAATAATAATTTTTAATGATAATAACAATAATAATAATAATAATAATAACAATATCAATTTTTAATAATGATACTTATATTAATAATGATAATAATAATAATAATAATAATAATAATAATAATAATAATAATAATAATAATAATAATAATAATCATAATAATAATAATAATAATAATAATAATAATAATAATAATAATAATAATAATAATTAGATAATAATAATAATAACGACGATAATAATGACGATAGTAATAATAATCATCTTAGCAATAATACTAAAATTCAATTGACTATAACTTCTATTCTGTTCGTCGAAACCTTTCGATATCTAAATGAAAAGTTCTTAATTTTTCGCTAGCTTACCAACAACATGCATATCATATACCTTATCTCAGTAGCATATGTATCTAATTCAGGATTCAGCATAACCGATCTAACGACAATATCAAACGTACAAGCATGCATAATCCTATATACTCGAGCACTAGTCAGGGATACACTAATAATATATAAAAGTGAAGTTATGAGTGCTCACGTATCAATATTGTGATTCAATATTGCAGGAAAGTACGTAGACGCAACGAAGACGATAAACACTAGTTTGACCTCACGAGCTATATCCCCGAACAATACCCATAACCTCCATAGCTATAACCCATAATTTCCTTAGCTCTATCCCTCTCGAAAAACCCGTTTGAAATAGCTCGCTCATGACCTCATCGTAGTATTTTATATATAATACTACTAATAATAATATATACTAATAATACTAATACAAATAATAAGATTAATATTAATAATCTTAATATTATTAATATTATATATATATATATATATATATATATATATATATATATATATATATATATATATATATATATATATATATATATATATATATATATATATATATATATATATATATGTTTCTATCTCTTGCGAAGTGAATGATGAAATGAATCAGAAGTGAACTTGTTCGATATTTAAAGCAAAGTGGCAGCCACCTACTACCCATACAATCGCGTGGGTTTTAGGCACTTTGGCCATGCGATTGCATGGGCCAAGGTTCAAGCTCATAAACACATTTAAAAACCTTGCCGACACTTTTATATTATTATTATATATATATTATATTTAATCTATATAATTATATAAATATTATATTATATTTATGTGCATCATTAACTTGTAAATTTAGTTCTAAAGAATTGTAGGTTGTCACTCAAGAAATGTCTCGGTTTCGGTTTCTCGAACGCATTTTCGTACGCTAAGAAAACTGGTACTTTACGTTTCGCGACGTGTACCTTTATCAACAATTTGACTTACTCATCGATAAATTATATTGTAAGAAATGTAACTTATATATTTGAGTGTTGTGGTCATTTGCTTCTATAAATCAGTGGTTCGTTGTTTATCAAAATATATTATTTTAAATCAGACGTTTTACGACTAAGTAATATTATCTTTTATCACTTTGTAAAAATATATATACATATTCATTTGGAAATATAAATTTATACATATTAAAAATATTTAGTTTTTGAATACTAATTATATTTCAGAGTTTATATAATTAAAATCGTTTTCATAATGTAACATAAATTGGTATGAATCATTTATGTACTAGTGTTCCCTTTAACCTGTCAAATATTTTAATTACTAATCAAATACAAATATCGTTTGTTAAATAGTTTGAAATGTATACAAACACATTTTTAAATACATATTGCAAATTATCTATATAATTAACAACCAATATACGTTATTTAATCAAAGACATTTTAAATAAACAAGTTATATTATATCGAAAAGCGTTTTGAAACTAAACCAGTTGATTATTATGTACTTTAGTCTTCCACTAACTTTGTCTAATTCTCGTTATTTGTCACTTTGTTCTCAATGATATATTACTTTACCACTTATTCCAAATACCGTTAAAATGAAAAGTTTCCTAAATCAAAGTGGACCTCTCAACAGAGACTCGTAATCATACAATGTATCTGATAAATCAATCATTTGATATTATCTTTTAATTCCAAACATGTTGAACCAAAAACATGCATGTAAAGTATTATACCTAATACTTTGTTAAAGTTATCAAGTTATAATATATACACATATACATATATAATTATATCCGTTCATTTAATGGTTCGTAAATCGTCGGAATTTGGTCGAGGTTAAATGAATATATGAACACAGCTTAAAATTCTTGAGATTCAACTTAACCAACTTTGCTTATCGTGTCAGAAACATATAAAGATTAAAGTTTAAATTTGGTCAAAAATTTCTGGGTTGTCACAGTACCTACCATTTAAAGAAATTTCGTCCTTGAAATTTGATTGGGATGGTCATGGCTGACAATAAGTATGTTTTCATGACGCATACAAGCTGAAAATTAGAGTTTTATCATCCTTGAGTAATATAGATAAAACAATTCGATTACGCGAAGAGTATAAGTGAAGTTATCACAAAAGAGTGAAATGAGTAAGTGTAGATTCTTCATTTCTTTTGACGTAGATATGATTGATTTCCAGAGTTCAAAGAATTTGGAGAAAATCTTCGTAATAAGATTTGATTCATTGATAATCAAGGAAATTAGGATCCGCTTTAAATGCGATCATCTGTTTTGATTGCTCTGTCAGATATTTTACTATAAATCCACCCCCTTCGTTTCCTTACAATTCACACCTTCTATTCTTTATCCTTTAATTCATACTTTAAAGCATTCATCAATATGCTCCATCCGGTTCTAATCCTTGATATACTCTTAACTTTCATATCTGTCATTCTTCTCTTTCATCTACCACCGGAGGATTTTATTTACTTTTACTATTACCTTGGGGTTATAGTGTTTTTAATTCTCCCGTGCCTTTACGTGGCAATACGTATTGATATGCACAGTTTGTAATTTATGTATTGTTGTCGAGCTTTTTATTTTCTTTTATATTCAATAGTTCCATACTCTTGTCTCCTCTTCCCGACTTCAAGTCAAGCGAATAATGGTCCAGAATTCGTAGGTATGGATTTTGAAATGAACATAGTTAATGTTCTAAGAAGGAAATTGTAATGGCACGATCTTGATTTGTCAAATTACCAGAATACCTCGGAAAAGACCGAATCATAAAGAAAATATTTTCTTGATATGTTTAGAGTTTAATTAGAATACATGAGTCGTGTAACATGGCACATGATGATGTTATGATCTGTGAATCATCACGTTCCATTTAGAACTCAGCATGACTTACTGTAATATAATCACGTTGATCAAGTGTCATTATATTATACTAAATCATGCTTTAGTTCCCAACACTACTTCAAAAACATTCATATTTTAAACTCGAAGGTTTCAGAATTTTGAAACTAAAATAGTTTCTTTTTTGATAACACAGATATCACGAAGAGATAAATAATTTCGGATAACAATAGTTATGAAGATAGCTTCAGAAATATCGAAGATATTTATAATGAAAGATATGATGATATCTTAGAATTTCTAACATCGATGGATGATGATGAAGATTTGTCCGTAAAGGTTTAGAGTTAGAAGCAAGGTATTTGATAACAATTTCAGCAGACACTGAATCATTTGGATTCTTTAAAGGTAGATTTCGTCCTTGTGATTTGTCCACAGCCTCCTTCATGGTTTGCTCAATCCGTTTTCCAGTTCCAAACCTTCTCTTTTTCTGAGCTTCGCCAACACACTATTCTTTATCATCAAGCTTTTAACTGTTACAGTTGTCTACAGTTTCTGCTGCTTCATTCAACTTTTCCAAAAATTCGGAGAACTAATTCGTAAATTGGAGTGTTTTTCAGAAACTTCACATTCGAAGTATATAAGCCTAGGAGATAGACGTTATATGTACACATATAACTGTTGGCGTAGACATGCTACAAGATTTCAAAATACTGAATGCTAATTCCCAGTAATTGGCATGACAATTCTTGTTACAAGATGCGGATGAGTAAATGATGAGGTTTTCGATAAATATCAAGATTTTTCGGAAAGTCTAAGATTAGTGAAGTTGTTGGTAAGTTTATTGTTAATGTGGTGAGATATAAAAGGTTCTCCGGTAACGATGATGAAAGGGCAACATCTATATCGAGGTTATAATAAGACTGTTTCAACTGAATAGTCGAAGTTGACTTGCTGGAGCTGTGACAAAACTGGCTAATTTGAAAAGGAATCACAAAGTTATTTTTTGCTAATAAATGACAAAGGGTCTGACATGGATACGTGTTAAATAATGACTTTGGTTTCGAGAGCTTTTTAGGTACAAGACTGTGGTTAATATGTGGTTGGATCATCATCTCGATTGTTCATTATTTGAAGTGTCTTCAGGAATTTTGAACGGTTTGAACACATATTGTAATCGTTAATATACATATTATGTTCTAAGAATTTGAATGATACAAATATTTTTTTTTCTGGGTTCTATGGATAGAAATGATGTTCTAGCACAGTTTCAAAGTCAAAGTATAGCTTTGAAAGATGTAGGAATCTAAGAGTGATGTCTTCTGTTAAATTTTGACTTAGATTTTGATTTGTCAAAATCAGAAAATGTAATCAAATTTGGATGAGAAACGTTGTTTTGATTTCTATGAAAGGATGTACATTGTTGTCAAAGTGGTGAGTATAGTTGATGATTGCGGAATCAGATTCGAAGAATGTAACATATTAATTGTGAATTTATATATCTCTCGGGTATTACCTACCCGTTAAAAAATTTCACAAGTAACATTTTTATACAAATGAATTTTATTATAGTCTCTATGAAGATATATATATATATATATATATATATATATTTTTTCTTCAGATGTAATGTAGATTTAATGAGTTAATAAAATTAAACTCATTTGATTTTCGGCTAGAATTATAAATGAATAATTTCTAAAACTTTAGAAATTTCGTAATCATCGCGTAAATGAAATTATGAATTAATACTTCATTATTCATTTTTTTTATATTTATTCGGTGAATGATGTTGGTGCTCATGGAATTCTTGTGAACTTCGCAAGATATGAATAATGTTTTCTAGAAAGTTTCGATTATCTCGAAAGTGTAAAATCAAACATGTAATTGAATAATACACTTGGATTATTATGAAAAGGAATTCATTGAGTTGGAACAGAGATTGTGGTTAACGATAGTTAAGTCGTTAATCGAAGGGTTATAGCATATTAGTAATATGAATTTAACTGAGTAGTATCTACCCTTTTTCAATTCATTCATAATAGCTTAGTACGAAAAGATTTATGATGGTTTCAAAATTTATATATAAGATATACATATAAATTCTTCAGAGGAATTGAGTTAATACTTCATAATTCATTAATACAATATAATCGTTGTTGATTTCGTAATAATGTCTACGGTGATTCTTGAACTGGCGGAGTTTGTGATGTTATAGGTTCTGCTGATTCTGATGATGCTGATGGTACTGACTGTGCTGGTGATGCTAACGGTACTGTTGATGCTACTGGTAACATAAGTCTAGCTTGTAAATAATGCACCATTCTTGTCAGGGTTTCTATTCTTCCTTCTATCATTTTGGTTCATTCATCTAATTTATGGTTAGGGCTAGAATAGATAATCTCTAAGACTTTGGAAATTACATAATTGTCGCGGAATGTTTCTCCAATGAAGTTATGAATCAATACTTCATCGGTCATTGTTATTGGTACTCCTTGTTATCTACGATGCGTATGACGTTGATGTTCGAGGTACAGATCGTGATGTTGAGGTGTGGGATGCGGATGTTATTGTTGGTGGTGATAATGGTACTGTTGGTGTTGCAGATGGTGGTACTGTTGTTGCCGGTGCTGCTGCTGGTGCTTGTAACCTTTTCACCATATTCTCTAAGGCCACCACTCGAGCGTGAAGCTCGTTGACTTCTTCTGTTACACTGGGGTGATTGTCGGTTCGGACGAGTGGGTGAATAAGATCTAGAATGTGAGATAGTATATAATCGTGACGAGATACTCTGGAAATGAGAGAAAAAATGGTGTCTCGAACAGGTTCGCCGGTAAGTGCTTCAGGTTCATCGCCAAGAGGGCAATGTGGTGGATGGAAGGGATCACCTTCTTCTTGTCTCCAATGACTAAGTAGACTACGAACCCATCCCCAATTTATCCAGAATAGATGATGGCTAATTTGTTGCTCCATTCCGGTCACACTGCTTTTGGAGCTTGAGTGAAACTCCATATCGGAATCGGAGGGACTTGAACTAGTAGCGAGTTCCATTTCGTACGATTGAATAAAGGATTTTTCGATATGTAAAGATTTCCGGCTATCAGATGATAT